>NW_017257381.1:601022-625249 GCF_001594055.1 Mycetomoellerius zeteki | reverse complement strand
TGCTATGCCATATTTTACCATCTAATTTGCTGCAACAGCCAATCTTTTTTTTCAGTGCAGTGACTATAAATATAACTATATGATAAAAGAAGTAAAACAAATTAATGTTAGTTGTTTTTAATATTAAGAATATTATTTTATAGAGCACTATAATAACGCAATAAATTTTAACTAAATTTTATAGTATAATTTCATAACCAGTATGTAACAAGTTACTCTTAATGTATTATAATTATTTAAAACGTTGTAGAAAATGTTTCATTTTTTATTAATAAAATTTATTTGCGTGTTTGTTTCAGAGTCACAATTTTTGTGTTTACATGTGACAAAATAAATTTGCTACAAAATTGTAGCTAATCTGTATATTTTCTATTTTTCATTAAAATTTAAAGTAACTCATCTGACAAAATTAAGTCTATAATATTGTATTAGTTTTTTCGGAGACATTTTTCTTAGTGTAGATGCAGTATTTTACATAATTTGTCCACGATTTGTTACATTTTACATTTGATGTGAAACAATTTGATACTCTAGTGTTTTTAACGCATTCCAATTTGAAGGTTATATTTTTTATTTTAAAAAACTGATTCAAAAAGGAGATAAGTAAACTTTAACAAATAAAGGAGATAAGTTCACTTCAACAAGTAAAAGACTTTATGAATTTTGCTAAATTATATTAAAGAAATTACAGAAAGAGCGCGCAACGATATCAGTAATAAATCACAAATCAAGGCATTCGGTAAACAATGCAGTTTGGTAAAACATCCGGTCGTGTATATGAATGTAAAGTCGATACATTCACATCGAACGGAGGTCGTCTATGCCATAGTCTATACCTCTATGCTTTATGCGGTCAGTTACGCAGCTGAATTCTCTCGAATCGATTTGAATCGGTATCAGTGGATGACAGTTGGAGAATGGTGATAGCGCTTAGACAACGTCACTTATCATGTCCATTATGAAAATGACATCGACATTAGTTTCCGAAGTTAACGGCAATGGTAGAATCTACCGATTGAATCAGCATGTTGCTGCTTTTATAAGTAAGTTCAAAAAATGTTTGATCGAAAAATGTTTGCTACTATTCTATAATAATTGTAAGCAATGCAAATGTCTTTTTTAGAATAATTATTGAAATAAAATATACAGAAAATGGTAAATACAAGTGAACATACGCGGTAGTGCAGAAATATAAAAATACACACATAAAAGTAAAAACATAATGCATAATATTATGTACAAGACAACATTTTATTTGCATAATATAATTTTTATTTGCATAACTTTCTACATTACATAATAAAATGTTTCAGACAAAGTTTATTTGTTTTTCCTCGTAGAATCCAAATATGTAACATTTTACAGGGGGTCCCATTTGAAACTTTGAAGTTACTCTCCGCTCCTCTTCAAGGAGAAACGGGGATGAATTTTTATTTACGCAGTTAGAAGGGCCTCTCGAATATATGAAACTTTTTCATGAACAACTTTTTGATAGGACAAATATTATATTTTTAGAGTTATTAGCTTGTAACACTTTGCGCGGATCACCCTGTATATTATACATGTATGTGATATCCCTTACAGTGCAGTGTTTCAAAGGCATATTATTTTTTTTAATGTTATACTATGAAATTAAATTATAAATTTAAGCAACCGCCTGTTACGGTTGTATACTATATTAATACAAGAGGCATGCACAAATTTTCAGTACTTTTGAACTGGAATTGGTTGTGCAGATACCGTCTTAATTGAATATACAAGTAATAATCCATATGCTTTTCGTTAAAAATTTTCTATTAAAATACTTAAAATGCTAAGAATAATAACTTGTGACTTAAAATATTAGGAATATCTTTTTTAATAATTCTATTCAAATTGTCTGTATAATCATAATTTCGATGAAGTTTTAAGTCTAACCATTTTCACGCAGATACATGTACGTGATATTCTGCTACAAGTGAGAAAAAACTATTAAAATTATATCCAATTGTTGTATACGTGTAGTGTTTAGAAATATATTACACATAATTCGAATTCGAGCATAGAATTGTTACACAATAAATTAAGAACAATATATATTCAAAAAAACAACATATTAAGAAAAAAATAATAGTAAGACATAAAATGTATTCATATACATTTGAATATACAGGGTGTCTCTTAAGTCGGGGCCGCATTGGGGGTGTAGAGGAGATTCTCCTCGCCTCCCCTTGCGCGCCGTTGCTATGGAGTGAGGCGCGATGGGCCGTGCTACGAATTCGCGCGACGCGGCTTCACCGCACATTGGCTTAGACGTTTCCTTTTTTAATTCGAAAACTACAGCGAATATCTCAAAATGGTATAAGACTTTTTTGTTCCCCTTGACCCATTCTACGCCCCTAATGCGGCCCCAACCTTACTTAAGAGACACCCTGTATATGTATGGATTGTATTTGAATATATTTGGATGGATCCACTTTCAGATCTATTATAATATAATTTTAAGTATTTGCAATAAAATATTGATTTTTGTTGTTCATAAATTTAGCCTCTCTCGGCGGTTTCGCTCTTGGTGTCACAATAGGATGGAATTCTAGCGCCGGGGAAATTCTCCGAAACATCTTAAATGCTAGCGGTACCGAAATCGGCTTTATCGGTGGTATATTGAATGTCGGTGCTTGTATCGGCGTGATGTTTATACTTTTTTTTATCAAGTATTTCAGCCGTATCACAGCTATGTCCTTGACTCTGCCAGTATTCATCATTGGATGGACGTTTATTTGCTGCGCCGGTCAAAAAGTATGCCGTTATGTTAAAAAAAGATCTTAAATTGGAACTGTTTCTCAGCCAAAATGAAAAAGTTTCGAGATGTACAAATTATATGTCATATATTATATATATGTCAAAGGGCTACTTAAGCAGAGTCGAGTGATATATCGAGAATTGTGTTTAATAATGAGAAATCGTTATTAAAGACAATAAAATTTAAAATTGTTATATAAAAGATATCAATATAGGTATTCCGCGAATTAAACAACAAAAACTGTATTGTTATTATTTAAACACAATAACTAGATAAGCATGATTGTTATTTAAAACTAGAATTCGAAACCAAATTATTTTGTATCGGACTCTTTGTTGTTCATCAATCGCTTGAAAATTCTCCTCTAAATTATACGTGTTTAAGCAACAAAAACATTTGTTGCTTAATTTCCGGGATAATTTGATGTCTTCGTTAACAATTTTTGGTAAATATTCACAAAAGGTTAGCACCTTCAAAAATCAATGATCTTGACATATGTTATCAAGGTCATTACCCTAAGTAATTTTCATCAAGTTTTAACCGTCGCTCGTTATTCGTTAAAAAGTTATTAAGAAGAAAAGTTTGAAAAATGATGTTTCTTTTTACCATATAGACAAAAATTTTCTGCTTTAAAATATATTTTACGACTGTCCATGCAAAGCGAGTTTCATCCCACTTCCCCCCCTCTGACAAGGGACGCCCGATTTTTTACGCGAAGCGAGTTTCACCTTACCTCCCCCCTGCTTCAGGGGCGCACGACTTCCATGTGAAGAGACTTTCATCCCATATCGTTAAGTTGCCTCGCATAGAAAGTAGGACGCCCCTTGGCAGGGAGGAAGTGGGGTGAAAGTCGCTTCGTGTGGAAATCGTGCGCCCTGAAGCAGAAAGAGAGGGGGTGAAAATTGCTTCGTGTGGAAGTCATAGACTTATAAGATAGATGGAGCGTTCATACGAGAGAAGCTGAAGACAACATTGAAGGACAGCTCTACTCCAAACATAGTTGTTTCTCTCTTTCACAGTGAGCGGTGGAGGACCAATCAGCTTGAGCGTAAGGCCACAACTCTTGGACGTCTATCTTCGTTGCTCTCGGCCACTCCCCGGCCTGCTGCGGCGACCAATCAATTCACTACTAGAAAAGAAGAGAACTACTCCACGATTGTTTCTCTCTCTTTTTATCAAATCTTCAGCTTCTCTCATCCCTTATAAAAATTTTTCACCGTTTTTAGCCCATTTTTAGCCCGCACGAATGATTAATTTGAGTGGTGAAAACGTGCATTTTATTCAATGAGTATGACTCCGTTTTTAGGTCGCAAACAGGAACTTTTCCGTAAAAATAAGTAGTTAAAACGGATTGCACTCGTGCAGGACACGAGTATATCTGAGTGGTAAAAATGTATATATTATAAGTATTTTTGAGTGGTAAGTACGTGCTGCGTAAATTTGAAGTGAAAAAACGTATATGAGTGCAAAATACTCATTTAGCACTCGTCACTCACATTGCATGTTTTCACCACTCGAAATTATATAATTTTAAAGCTAAAAATTTCTCTTTTATATAGTAAAAAAGACACATTATTTTTCAAACTTTTTTTATTTATAACTTTTTAACGAATAACAAGCAACGGTTAAAACTTATTAGAGCTCACTCAGAGTCATGACCTTAACAACATATGTCAAGATCATTGATTTTTAAAGATGCTGACCTTTTGTGAATATTTACCCAATTTTTATTAGGTAATAAATTTTATTAATAAATTTTTTATTAATAAATGTGATAACATTAGCTTTATTGACTTTTTATCATGATTTTTCACATATTCCCGATGTTTTCCCATAAGCGATACATCACTCTGCTTAAGTAGTCCTTTAATGTAATTATTATAACATATTATACATATAATATTATCATTTGTACATCTTGGAACTTTTTTATTTTAGCCGAAAAACAGCTCTATCTTAACATTCTCTTTTCGTCAAAACGTTATTTGTGTATAATACATTATGTATATTTAATAAAGTGCACGAAATTGAAGTGAGAGTAAATAAGTTATTGTTAAAGCAATCTTAATGCATAGTATTTTACGTTATCTCGCCTTATTGTTAAATTTTAACAACAGGAAATAATCAAATTAGTTCAAGTATCATAAAATTGTTATAATGTCGTAACATTTTATTAAATTTTACAACTAATAAAAATGATGTATAGTAACTAAACTAAATTTGTACAGATTTCTCTCCTTATAATTGGTCGATTCATATGTGGTATGAGTGGTGGAGCATTTTGCATTCTGACGCCAATTTACATCGCAGAAATTGCAGATCAGAATTCACGAGGACGACTTCTTATATACTTTCATCTTTTAATCAACTGTGGAATTATGTATGCCTTTGTAATCGCCTACGTATTAAATGAATACGATACTATATGGAGGTATTTATAATATTGAATATATTATTATATCTCTAACGAAATTTATAAACATAATTACATTCATTACATTTCGGAAGATTATCATTTTAAAGTTTCTTTCATTTTTATCTTCAGCACTATTTAATTTTTAATTACAATTAAGTAGGAGTATTAAGACATGGAGAATACCTCCAAATTGCGTAGCTGTTTTGTTAAGATAATACTCGTGGGAGCCTCAAGAATATTAGTGATAAGCTTTTATCTAAGTAAAAATAGTATTAACGTTAAATGTAATATGCTAATTGTTGTACGTAACATTAAATTTTTTAAAGTACGAATATCCTTTTTTTGACTAATACTAATAGAGAGTGATTGATAAATCTTTATGTTGATAAAATTTCAATTATATTTTTAAGAGACACTTTTGTATATTCTACGTTAATCGAAATACATTATATACAAAGTATAAAATTTAATCGAGTCGGAACTAAATCAGAGAAGTTCACGTAATTATTAATAATAACATATAAAGTGATTAGGTATAACTTCATTTGTGCCGCGACATGCTTCATGGTTGCTTTGGTAAATCTGTTGCCCGAAAGTCCTTTCTATCATCTCACGAAGAATAACGAAATAAAAGCGAAGGATTCTTTAAAATGGTATCGTGGCCAAACTTATGACGATGTTGAAATAAAGGAATTGAAATATCTTACGAGTCATTTAGGAAAGGTAATACGCTATATTTTGTCATCAATAATAGCTGCGAAAATTGGAATATATATATCTATATAGTAATTAAAATTGCTACAATATTGTGTTTATAAAACTATTGGGTAAGGGGAAAAATCCCTTTACAAGTTGGTAAAAAAACTTTTAGCAACCCATATATTCTATTTTAAAAAATTGGCAATTACAATACTTGATAGAACAATGTTTCAGCTTTATGAATCTATATTTTTAATTGCGAAACAATGATTTTTAACGGAATTACGAGCAATTAAGTCAGAATGTTCTTTTTTACTTAATCCGCGAGTAACTTAGGAACAAAAAATCGTAGGAACATTTTCAAAAAATGATTTTGTAGAGAAAGCTTCAAGCTTTCACAATAGATATTCGAAAATTTGCTCAAATTTTTTTGGGCACGCTACAGACCTACAAAGTGAAAAGAAAATTTTTTTTGTCAACTTGTAGTTATCTATATGTAAAAATTATAAAACTCACATAAATTCAAAAAATATAGTAACCATTTGAAAGTAAAGATTTCAAGCTTTAAAACCCTTTTTCTAAATTTATATTTTGATAATATTTAACGAAGATATTGATGGGGAAAGGTCTTTTTACCAACTTATAAAAAGACATTTTCCCTAATGTATCCCAGCAAACATTATTAAGTATAACTGCGATGTAACATAAATGTAAAATATATATTATATATATATATATTTACAAATATGTTGTATAGTAGTTATACTTATGTTTGCTGAGATCAGTGAGTCGATGAAACAAACGTCTGTAGGATCTCTTCAAGCAATAGTAAATACACAAAGTTAATCCGTTTTTAATATATTTTTATATACATAAACTATTTAAACTTATTAAACACTGCACACATTTAACTTAGTCTATTAAATCTTTATATTCTTAGTAGATGTAAAATTACTAGTGTGTATATTTGGAATTTTATTACTAAAAATATATTTTAAGTCCAAAGAAATTTTGAAAATATATAATACATTGTGATCAATATGAGTTTTACTATTGCTCAAATGTACGTTTACATGGAACAGTGTAAAATAAGATTTTCTTTGTTCTTGATTGATTGTGATGAATATACACAGGGTAAGTGAAAAGTCCCGAATCGGTGAAATACCTCGAAAACTAATCATTTCCGAAAGAAATGTTCCCTCAAAAGTTGTAGAGTTTTAAATGACCTATTCACACACTGATTTGGCTAGTCTGACTTTGAGTGGCGTCGCCAAGTTCAGGTCAAGGTTACGTCAATTTTTTTTAATGGAACATCCTATTTTTAATTCCAAAATCTAATAGCCAATGTCAAGAGCTTTTCAAAACACTATAATCCCCCCAAATTTCCCAACTTAATTATTCAGAATCATGTTCTGGATAACATTTGTCAGGATCAAAGATCTATTGGAGATATTCCTCTTATTTTCATTTTTACGTAAAAATGAATTTTTATATAGTGTAAAAATGAAAATAAGTGGAATAATCTCCAATGACCTTGATCTTGACAAATGTCAGGACATGATCCTGAACAACATTCAAGAGATTTTAATCATCGGCCAGACACCTTGCGTACCTAATGCTGGCGATACTGTAACTTTCAAGCCTTATAACTCGAAAAGTACTTTATGAAAAATAACTTTATTGTAGTGTTTTTTGTAAAGCTCTTGACACCAGCTATTAGATTCTAGAATCAAAAATAGGGTGTCATTTAAAAAAAATCGATGTGACCTCTCCTTGACGACGCCACCCATGGTCAGACTGACCAGATCAGTGAACAGATCATTTAAAACTCTACAACTTTGTAGGAAACATTTCTTCCGAAAATGCTTAGTTTTTGAGATATTTTACCGGTCCGGGACTTTTTATTCGCCCTGTCTGTAATGAACAATACTGTGTAAGTTAAAATTAAATATTGCAGATTACTATACAAATAAGTTAAAATGTTTTGTAATATAGAAGTTAAAATAAGTATTTTTTAAATAAAAGGCAAATAAGTAAAATGATATGCCTTTTGTTCTAAAAATTACTTTAAAATTTCACAAAATTATATTTCATTGTAATGTATTTTATTGTAATGCTTTTTATTGTAACGTGTAAAAAATTCAAAGATATTTTTTTACAGATCACAATAAATGTTCTTAAAAATCGATACGTCGTTAGTTCCTTCTTTACATGTTTCTTTGCGTTCCTGACTCAACAATTAAGCGGTGTTAATATTATGATTTTCCACGCATTAACACTCTTCAATGTTGGCGGATCAGGTGACTTAACCGGAAACGAACAAACCGTCCTTATTGGTGGAGTACAAATCTTATCTTGTTTCCTAGCGATGTATCTAATAGACATAGTCGGACGACGAATACTGCTAATAGTATCTTCGATACTTATGGGATTGTTCCTGATATTGTTAGGTAACCGACTTTCTATGATTGATGTCCATCATAGCAAATAATACGCATGTCCCTTAATCCTTCGGTACCATTCTATAATGCTTTGTCACATACGTACTTGGATATTGTGAAAAACATCGCATAAAAATTAAAATGTTATTATATACATTTTGTTCAATCCAAAAGCCAGATATTAAAGAGTATAATCGTAACATAAACCATAGGGTAAAAGCACTAGATGATTAGGCACTAATTCCGGGTAAGATCACATTTTTAGTTTAAATAATTATAGTATTTTCCATTAATTAAATGGTACATATCACAAGATTCTTTAACATTTGTTTTATTTCTTTCAAGTGTCATTTGAATTCAATTTATTAGGAACAGCGCTATACATTTTATTGATGTCGTGAACTAATTAAATATGTGAAGTTAACTAACGTATGTATCTTTAAAAATGCATTCAAAGAGTAATATCATAATTGCCTTATGATTTTTATAATAAGTAGAAAATAGCATTAGATTTCAAGGAAAAGATCAACATTATGCTCAGTTCAGATTAAATGTGTCCGTGGGTGTTGTTTAATCACTATATGTTATAACGATATCTTTATTGCGTAAATTTATTAAATGTTTAAAAACTTGTCAAGTCTTACAAATGATGCTATCCTAAAAAGATTCATTTTAAGTATTAAAATAGAATATAAAATAGTGTATATGTTTATTTGCAAAAAGAGTTACTATTCATAATTTAACTGTTTTTTATTGTTAAACGTTTAATTTTCATTAATTTTTTTTAATTATTATTAATTTTTAACTGTCACTAAATAAACTTGAATGTGTAAAAATAGCATCACGATCCACAATTAGACTCTAAAACTAGATGTATCATTAATTATAATTTCGTTATATACAGAGTGATTCAGAACAACCCAAGTGTTCCTGAAAAAACGTATTCCTGACCTAATTCTAAGATGATTTTTCTTTTATAAAAATTTTGTCTGAAGCTTAGTTTTCAAATTACAAGAAGAAATAGCATATCATGGGCTGCGTAGAAGAGACGGGCAGGAATGGTCCTGAGACGGTTAGACGCAGGTAGAGACCCTTTAATCAGAGTCGCGACATCAGACAGTTAGTTTTGATTGGTCCACCATTTTTCAGCAATTCCCGTCTATATTCGAATGTCTATATTGTAGGGCGATGCGCGTATCGATACGCTAAAATTCGTTCGCAAATTAACCTATTTTGCGAAAAATGGATAATTGTCATTACTTTAATTAATTTAAATTAAAACATATAAAACGATAATGAAATGGAATAAAATCATCCATAATGTAATCTGTATGATCAATCATGACTATTAATAATTTATTAATTGTTTGATATTGTTTTGGATAAAAATATGAACTTTTTTTAAAGTGATCTACTAGTGATTTTACCCTATCTTTATTAATAAAAATGTTAAGCCCAGCACAAAAAATAGAAGAAACTTCAGATATACCGCACTAAGAGTGAGCACCGAATGGTTAAGAACACAGTTATAAATGTTTAAAATAAATATGAGTGTAAAAAGGTAATTGTGATTAAGAAAAATTACTCCTTTGTCACTAGAAATAATGTAATCGAAAAACTCAATAACAACAAAAAGTTTTTATTATGTGCGTGTATGTGTGTGTGTGTGTGTGTGTGTGTGTGTGTGTGTGTGTGTGTGTGTGTGTGTGTGTGTGTATGAAAAACATAAATTAATGCATATTTGGCAGTAAATGTTTCTATAAATAAAACTAAATATAAGTAAAATAATTTCAAATTTCAATTTGCAGGATGGTTTTACAAATTGAGGGATCAAGACCCAGAGTATGACGACATATACTTTTGGATGCCGCCAACCTGGACAACTCTCTTTTTCGCCGCTTTCAATGTCGGTGTCGGACCGATTTCATGGGCGCTATTAGGCGATACTTTTCCTATGCAAATCAGAGAGACTGCCGTTGCATGTGCAGCTGCTTTTAATTGGGCGCTATCTCTGATAGCAACAATGACGTTTGGGGAGATGCTGGGTGTCCTTGGTGTCTCAAAAACCATGTGGCTCTTTGCTGGCTTTTGCTGGATAGCTGGAGCACTTTGCGCCCTATTTGTAAAGGATACTCGTGGTTATAGTCTGGCCAAAATACAAAGAAGCTTTAGCATTGAGGATGAGCAAATAGAAGTGAACAGCATGGAGCGAATTTGAGATATCAGATTGTTGCAATAATGATGTAAATATCTCGCACTGAGAAAAATGTCTGATTAGATTAATAGGAATTCTGGTTAAAAATGGACGAATCAGAATTTTATGATTAAATCTATTAGGATTCAGTTGAGATAACCGAAATTCCAATGATGTTAGAATCTTCTACTTCGTCTATTTTTTAACAGATATTTTTCTCAGAGCGGTAATTTTGAAAAACGGATAATCGTTGAAGATGAATATTTTTTGATATATGATACGGCAATGATTAATAGCTTTCATTTTATTTTTTATTTTTAATTTACCTCGAAGATTTAGTCTTTTTTTCTAGCGTTTTGATATAAGCTACAGCACACGCCAACTGTCAATAGTGTGCTTTAAAAATTATAACATCATAAATCATGCAAAATAAATATTCATCATATTCTGCTAGCTAAGATACAATTTCAAATCTAATCATATCGTTATAAATAATTAACATCTCATCTCGATAAATCAATAAATTGGCTTTATTGCAGTTGTCAGCAGATAGAAGATAACTTGGTCACGAAGATTTCGTTCCAAAGAATCTGCAATAAATTTATTAAGCTTACCATCAAATAAAAATATATTATAATAACCCAGTAAGAAAACGTATTATCTCATTCTACAATTGTGGAATATTGAAAGTGGCATTCGCGTTAGTTGGCAATCCCTGAGCGGTCTAAAAAGCGGAGATTTACTGTATTTTGCTTTAAGTTAAATATACTGATATATTTATATATATAGATATAGTGTAATAAGTTTTCTTGACAAAGTCAACTTTTTAACAAATTCAATAAATAAAATTGAAAATAAAGGACTCTTAGTATTAAATAATAATGTCAAGAAATAAAGGGCATATAAGATCAGATTCTCAAATTTACATATAAAAATATGACCGTGTAATTACATAATAAAATTACATAAAACAATTCTAAATATTACAATATACATATGACATGTTTCGGCATCATGATTGTACCATCTTCAGATATTTAAAATATGTGCAGTAACAATGTTGTTAAATGTTGAAATTTTATCGCAGAGAACAAACAAAAATGAAATAAATGAGACCGATAACCAACAGCTAGGTAGGACGAAATTGCTCACATTCGGTTGGAAGACCGGATGTTGTAGAATTTCCAAATGTTCTAATTATTATAATGAGATTAGAATTATAAATGACAAATGCAAGCAATATCATCGCTCATTTGGCGAACTTATCGAAATGGCCATACAATAAGCCTTCACATATATTCGATGTTTGGCAGTGTTACATAAATATTAGTATAAATTTCAGTCATTATATAAAATTATTTATGCTGTACATTGTTAAGTTATACGAAAAAGAAAAAATCACACGAGAATAGAAATTGTGTAGTTGTCACGATATTCTATTACTGACTTCAAGAACCTTACATTAAAACATAAATCTGGCGTTGCAAAGTCATGTTTTGTTTATGATTGGTATATAAGCCTTGTGAAGACTTTCTGTCTGTAAGTTTATGCTGTGTTTCTGTTTTTTAATTGATTATTTCTGAGATTAATAATAATAAAAAAGAAGGGCTACGAGCTAAACAATAACCTTTTAATGTTCGAAGAACAGTACAAACATACTCGTATGTTTCGACGCCGATCGGATCATTATCAATGTAATAAAAATAAATATAAAATTTGAACAAGTGACATTCTTTAGCGGTTATAAGTAAGAGAGATATAAAATAAAGATATTGAAAAGATTAAAATAATTTACTGTCTATTAGTCGATAATCCATTGTATTAAAATAGTTTCCTGTCTCTTAGTCAATAATCCTGATTTCTGAGATTAATCGTTTTTTGTAACAAGGTTCTTCATCTAAAATTTTAATATTCTCCCATTCGAATTCGTGTCCTAGATACAATCTATCTGTTATCACAGAATGAGTAGACGTGTTCTATCAAATGTGATTACGATATTCTGTAATCCTAGTTTTTAGTTGTCTACTCATCTGTCCGACGTATGATGCATCGCAATCTTTGCACGTGATTTTACAGACTACACTTTTCTTAAATGAGTGAGGGAGAGGATCTTTTTGAACTTTTATGAATTTCTGTATAATTTGTTGGAATTATAAAAAGAAACTTTGGTGTCAGTGCTATTAAATTATTTTTCTGTGATTGAAGGAATGAACAGGACTGTGAACCATGAGGTTCGGATATTTGAATTTTCAATGTTAGAAAATTTTAATGTTTTAGTCTCTCGTTGCAAAAAGACTTTTTTTGTTAATGGTGTATATTGTAAATAAATGATGGACACTACTCCGATAGCTTCTTATACAATGTGTTTAATAAGTAGTTTCTTGAGTTACACAAGCTCGGTGGCATTATGACTAATGGTTATTCGAAGAATGCTAATGCAAAAGATCCCGCACTAATCTTATGGGAAAATGTCTTTCTGTGGATTTGTCTAATTTTTGAATGTTGTAGTTCTCTTCATTCTGAACAAATGTCTCAATGGGCACGACTTATGGCTCCTATGCATACTTACGGCTCCTATGAGCCCTTTCCGCGCTACAAGCCTTGAAAAGGCCAGATTTAACATGTATAGGATGTTATGCATACATACTACGCAGTATGACGGGTTGCATAGCGGACTTTGCAGGGGCATGTGCTGTTCAGTGGTAATGACTGCGCGGTGTAAATAATGACAGTGCCTTTATACCAATAACATTGAGAACATTCCACTGATGGACTTGAATAGTAATCATTGTGATCATTATAAGAGGAGCCGAAACGATAATTAAAGATGAAAAATTGAGTTTTTTTAACAAGTTATGCGATAAAACATTTTTTATATATTTTTTCCGAGATTGACCATATTTCTTTGGAAAGTTGTACGCCCCGAAGCATGGGGAAGATGGAGTGAAAGTCGCTTCGCGCGGAAGTCGTGCGCCTCCAAGCAGGAAGGGAGGTGGGATGGGAGTTGCTTCGCATGGAAGTCGGACGTCCCGAAGCAGGGAGAGAGATGAAAATAAGTTCCTGCTTTAAAACAAAAATTATATGGGAAATTAATGTTTTCAAAGACAATTTTTGGCTTTAGAGCAGGAAATTTATTTCCTTCACCTTGACAATATATCTCAGGGTCAAGGTCATCAAAGGTAGATCCGTTGGTTTCAATATTTTCAAACAAAAATTATATGGGGAGAGGCGGAAATGTGACGTTATTCCTTAAACTTTTTTTGTTAATAATTTTTTAACGAAGGGCGACTGCCACCCGAAATCTGTTGAAGGTCATTTAGGGTTATGATGTTGACAACATATGTCAAGGTCAAGGTTATTGGAGGGTGGTCCGTTATACTGCACATTTACCCTTAATAATTTATAAGTAACTTTTAAATAACATAGTATTATTTTTCTTACAGAAATAAAATCGCAATTAGACAAAACATTCTGCAATTATTTCTTATTTTCTCAAACTAATTAATCATACATATTTGTCAAAATAAATAATTAATTACTGGCCAATTTAACTTTGCCAGCAGTTTACAAAAATATATATCCTTATGTTTTTTCTCCCGTGTAATCCCGTAATAACTACGTTATTTATAAAATATTTATAAATTATTAAGTTTTATTATACTTATAAATTATACGTTTAGTTTAAAGGTACAATTTTAAATTTACATTACCCTTTTTCGAATAACCATTAGTCATAATGCACGGATATTTAGAAGGGAACGCGCGTCTTGAACATGCCTCGATACTCCTGCAAATTCAAATGGATAGACATTTATGACGCCGTATGTACACGATTGTAGTACCAGAATGGTTTTGACGAGTAATGCCATCTTCTGTTGAGGCTCAAAACTTTTTAGACGAGATCTACATAAATCAGGTGAATAATTTAGATTATTTCATTAAAAAAAACGCTTAATATGTTTTTGAAATACATTTCTTTCATTTCATATGATTTACTTTTAATAAGTATTTCACGCATACAGTTATTATTATTAGATTTAGTACTAAATTACGTTACACACTATTTACTATTGCTAGAAATGTTACAAACATATCTGCTAACAACGAGATAGACGTACTACGATGGACGTTGAAGTCTGTAACAAATATTAATCATAATATTGATTTAATATTAGGAAATGGTAATATTACTTAATTTACTGTTTTAATTACAATACTATTTATTTACTATTTGAATTAATTATAATTACTTTCATCATCTGAATCGCGTACGCCACACTGTCGATGTCCTAACGTAGTTTTTCTTTTTATTGGTGTGTATCCGGGAATATATAAACTAGGAGCTTCGAGTTTACCCATGGATAAAAGCTTACTAAAATCTTGCTCCAATTTATTGGCAATTGGACCTGAAAATACAATTAAAACGGAGATATAATTAATTAAATTTGGTAGCATGTTTAAATTAATAATTTTTCAATAAAAGTACTATTTAAGTATTTAACATCACTGTTTTCCTTTTGAAACATACATATATTTATTAGGAAGGGATAAGTTTGTCTACAAAGTAATATTGTAGCTTACAGCTTCGTTTACACACAACCATATTGTACACAGCGCATTGCACATAGATCGATACACACACGATCTTATTGCGTACATCATATTGCATATGGTACATTGTCAAATTGCACTACACAGTGCATTACACACATGATCGTATTACACAACATATTACACACACTATAACACAGCGGATTGTACATACGACTGTATCATACATACATATCACTTAAAAGCATTCTATAAGACGTTGCTAGTCTCCCATCACCTGTCGCAGTGCTTCGCGGCAGCCAATTAAAAGCGTCAATAATTCTAGTGATAGGGCGTTTGCCACACATTATAGAATGCCTTAAATGATACATGTATAATACGGTCATGTGTCCAATGCGCTGTATGCAATACAGTTATATTTGCGATGCGCTATGTGCAATATGGCAGTGTGCAAAATGCGCTACGTGCAATACGATTGTGTGTTCTACCCATTTTACCTGCAGCGTTGGTCGCCATGCTGAGGCAAAAGATGGATAAAGAAATATATAATTTTTTTATTTTTTCTAGCTTTGGACACAAAATACACCAGCGTCAGGTATATTAGAATGTATATTTTAATCGTGAAAAAGAATTTTTATTTTGTGACACTACTACGAAGAAATTGGACAGGAACAAAAACCTCAAAGCGCTTCAGCTTTATACAGGCGACTTCAGCATGTAGCCACCTTCCCACAATGAGAAATTCGGTCGAATCAAACAAAACTTTTGAGACGAATGAATTTTGTTGATTAAGTTTATACATATAATATGTAATATGTTTATACAGAGTGTCTAGCAAAAACCGCAAAATATTTCGTGCGTGAATAGAACAGACTACACTGAGTCGAAAAGTCCTATACCATTTTGCGGTGTCAGCAATAGTTAAGGAGATATTAACGTTTAAAGATAAGCGAATAAGAGCGGCCTACTGCTGCCGAATGTACAACCCACTGATCGCACGGCGTGCGGGCCGCTGGGAGTGGGGATAGCGCCGCGCCTGCTAGGCCATCCTCACTCCCAGCGGCCCGCGCACCGTGCGATTGGTTGTACATTCGATAGCAGTAGGCCGGCCGGACGCTCTTATTCGCTTATCTTTAAACGTTAATATCTCCTTAACTATTGCTGACACCGCAAAATGGTATAGGACTTTTCGACTCAGTGTAGTCTGTTCTATTCACGCACGAAATATTTTGCGGTTTTTGCCAGACACCCTGTATATGTATTACGTATTACAATTCCTAATATCTACAATGTTGCAGCGATATTACAGCGCAATCTGCAATGTTGCAACGTTTCTGCAATGTTAGTGCAAGTTTCTGTGCTGTATGGGCACATCTCCCTGCCTAGGAGGTTAAATTTCCCACGTGAAACGAGGTCCACTCCACATCTTCTATACGTTATTTCATAAACTACTTTTATTAATAATTTTTTAACAAGTAACGAACGACAAATAAAATCTATATTACTCGAGATTACGACCTTAATATAACAACATATGTTAAGGTCATCGAGGCGGGCTCCCTTATTCGATATTTGTATTACAATAACTTTTATTTCAAGATTTTGTTCACACCCTGGTGAAAAAGTTTCGCTGAAATTATTCCATGTTTTGGAACATTTCAGCGAAATTGCTGAAAATTTGCTGATACTTCACTGAAAGTGAATTTTTCAGCTAACATACTGAAAAATCACTGAAATCCAACCGAATTTTCTCTGAAATTTTCTGAAATTTCTTTGAAATTCTTACTGAAATTTATCTGAAAATTTTGTTGAAATTTTTCTGAAATTTTTTCGAAAATGAATTTTTCAGCTAAAAATCGCTGAAATTAAACTAAAATTTTTTTTAAACGCTAAAATTTTGTTGAAAAATGTTCCAAAACGTGGAATAATTTCAGGAAACAAATTGTCATTGGATATTTAGATAGAGTCGCGGTCAGTACTTACCTTTGAAATGCAAAAGAAATTGAATGCATGCACCATTATGTAGTATTCTGGTTTTTCTGCTGTCGATGGATAACATCCATTCAGGAATACCCATCACTTTTCTTACATCTTCTAAGAATTGTGCTCTGCGAAGATAAGAAAATATTAGGAAAAATCTATCTGTTTTTTTACATTGATTTTTTCTTCGCAAAAGTAGATGCATGCCAAGCACATAAAGGATATTTAAAAATGTATGTGCATTATTAAGTAATGAACTAACTGCTCAACATTTAGATATAAAATCTATCTAATTAGCCAAATATTATTGCTATAAATCTAATACAAAATATAAGTAAAACGTTTCTTTAGATTATTTTTATCGAAGGATGTAAAACCAGCCAAATGTGAGTCAATACAAGGTGTTCACACTTCGTGTGATTAAAATCAATATATTCAAAATTTAATTACAGATGTTTCGATCCCATGGGATGGATTTTCTTCAGTGTACAGCAAAAGCAATCAATAATATGGATTGACACAAATAGTTAGAACCAGAACATCGTTAATCTATTGCTCAATATAAATTCATAAGGAACAAACTCGTCTGTGGTATTTGGATGAATACTCAAACTTTCCGTTTAAAATTTTATATAAAATTATGTCAAATTGTAAAATGAAATTAATCCAAAATGAATATTTGGAACAAATGTAGATTTACATTGAACTCCAATTAACGATGCACCATTATACAATATACAGTACAGATAAATTATGTGATGTGAACTAGTGAGAGAGTGACTAGCAAATGATTGTTTTTGGACTACGTGTGCTATTACATAAATAAATAGATAAATAAAATCAAACGATGGAGGTATCAATTCTTTTTAAAAATAAGTCAATCTAACATGTCATCGATTCTTTTTAAACAAGTCAATATATAATAAATCTAACACGTCACTTCATAAATTTAATTCTTTTTTTGATTGTTAATAAATATCGTCTCCGAAATTAGTCTTTTGTATAATGATTTTTCTTCATCTAAGATTTTGATTATGTCCCACTCGAAATGATTACTATTTTTAATAAGTACATAGAATTTTACTTTATATATATATCTTTCTGTGACTTCCACTTTGATTTTACGCAAAAAATATAAAACGATCTCAAAATCAAAACATAAATATTTAGCCGACTGGCATTTAATCATGTCAAATGATTATATATTTTCTATAAATAAACAAGAGTAATACCTTGATCAAAAAGTTCCCGGAATTACCACCAGGTGATGCTCTGAGTCAGCTGATTTGAGTTCTGTTTTTTTGGTTAGGTTGCCACATCATCATTGACATTTCCACCAAATTTTATCACAGTACTTTGAAGGGGACTTATCACTTTTGACGAATAAACTTGTATCTTGAATTTTCTGAATGAATTCTGGGAACTTTTTGATCAAGGTAGTATATGGCTTATCACTCTTTTAATGTTACTGGTGTTGTTACCGCGTTGCTTGATGTACACGATATCTTATATAGTGTCGTAAATAACTTGTACGCAACACTTACACAACAAATCGCGGTGGTTTCCTAATATTTGCATATTTAATGATATTATTATCAGGTTCAATATTTGTACAGGCGAATCTGTTCCCACTAAAATCTTTATCAAAAATGATGATAGATTTGCCCATTGCGGATATCGGTCCATCCAGAGGAAAATTGAGATCTGTAAATATTTGTCGCCTTTCTCCAATATTAATAGGGCCTAGACGAGACGATATATCGCCAACATAACATCTAAGGGGCAAATCTGGACCACATTCTTCTCTGTAAAGATCATCCTAAGAAACGATAAAATAATTATATTGATAGAAGCATTTTGATTGATACATCTTAACTAATTAAAGTAAATGTGAAAATAACAGATTCACATTCGATGACCTTTATTGTGAAGATCATACCACTGAGTGACCTTCAGAAGGTTTTAGCCAACTTCACACACGTGAATGTAGATCCACGAACGTTGGCACGGACATATCGTCAAGAAAAAGAAGAAGACTACGGTCGATTGCGACGTATCGTAGATTTTATATTGTGCTGGAGGATCACTTAGATGATTTTGCGCATAACGTTGGTCAACGGATTATACTGAATCACGTGCAGTCTTAACATTGCAGTTTTTAACATTGTAGCAGAAATAACACGTTATTTTTGAAACTTTTTTGTTAATAATTTTTGAACGAAGCATGATCGCTAAAACTTGAAGATCACTCAGGATCATAGCCTTGATAATATATGTCAAGATCAAGATTATCGGAAATAGATTTGTTATTTTTATCATTTACCCGAATAAATACATATGTATATTAATAAAAAGTTTTTTAGATTAAATTAAAAGGTATATTTCAAGGAATCAATAATATTTACGTTCAATGGATCAGCTAGTTGTGTGAAATATGGATTCCATATATATCCCGCTGCTACACATCGCGTATCCTTTATTTTCACCGCAGCATCTACACCCACAGGATTTACATATATAGCCCAATTATGATTTCTGGTCTAAAATTGAATACGAAATTAATATAATGCGTGTTAGATATACATTCGATAAATCTCATTTTCTTACGACATTGCGATTATGCTTTCCGGGATGTCGTAAATTTACTTCGATTATTGTCTCACTCTGGCTACCATCTTTATAAACAAGCTGCGTCTACAATTGTACATTGTCTCAAAAAGTTATGTATCTTTCATATAAAATTTTTACGTAAATTTTATTTGACAAATTACCATTCTTATATAGCCATACACAAAGCCTTGTGGATGATGAAATGACGCTATGGCACTTAACTCATAGGCATCAGCTGGAGAATATCCTCGTTCTATAGTGGAGCAGGCCCACCTAAACGCAAAAATGACATATTAATGCACTAAAGTAAGATTAAATAAAAATATACTCGATGCAAGCATTGAAAGTCCCAAATACATACTTTGAAAATAAAGTTAATATTTTGAAAAAATGATTTATGTTATAATTAAAGAATGAAATGAAAATAATGGCGTAGTAGAATAAAAAATTTAATTAGTTTATGTATTGGGTTGGAGGAAAAATTCTGCGGATTCTTTAATGGATGACATCGGTGTTAGAAAATAGATATCATGTGTCATTCAAATGCCAATCTGCCGCACATATTTTGACATGTCACAGTACGCTTGACATTTGGCAGAAGTGTTTGTTTTGGTCGGACGTGTTTTGCATGTACGGCATAAAAATAAAATGGAAGAGCAAAAGCTGCATTTTCTCAATATTTTGTTGCTTTCATGAAATTTCAATAATTCTTTCGCACTCAATATTCTCTAAATACTTTGAATAATATTTCACTCTTTAGAGTGAAAATTAAGCTAGTCTTAGAAAGAAATAGCTTAATTTTCTACCTCTAACAATGAGACTTTATTCTTCAGAGTGAGCTGTTACTTTGAAAGTTTTAGAGTGTATATTTTATCATCAAAATCAATTACCTTAAATTTTTTTCCTTTTTATGGATCACTATACTGCGTCCTAATATGCTCCTTGGGCCAAACAGAGGTAACATTGTGTCGTTGTATGTTATTGTGTATCTCTTTTTATTATCTAATGTGCCAAATTTTCCGCTTAAATCACCCATCTTATATTGATCCAGCGTACCTTCTTCAGCAGCTGGAATATAGCTATTGACATCTAATGGATTCCAGGGTTCGTAGAGTGATGTCCCTTCGCATGGAAATTCTAAACCGTATTCTACAGAAGCCTGCAAATTATATGTAGTGATTTAGCGTATAAATATCTGTACATATACATATGTTTATACATAATATATGGGGTATACCACGTGAAAGGAGTCCACCTAAAAATAAACTGTTTGGAATCTTTAAAATAATCATGAAAATATGTAAGTGGACATATTGCATAATATTGAAAATAAAAAAATAAGTATTATATGCACCCAAGATATTGGAAATAGTCGCAAGGAGTTCTGCTTTTGTTGTCATTTGTAATTAAAATTACAAAATACATAAAATTTGTATACATGAATTTTTTAGGATTTTTCTTGTACTTACAGATAAAAAAGTTAATTTTAATGAGAAAAAATTAATAGTGTGGAAAAATAAATTTTTTATCTTTAAGTAAATAAATGAAAAATTATATCCACTTTTAAAAATCTGAAAAAATTCTCACATATATTCTAATACATGTAAAATATGATGCCGCAAAGGAAATTTTGGGATCGCAATGGGATCCACTAGAAAATTAATTTTTTCCTAAGGCAAAATTTAAATTTTTACCAAAAACTTGATAATATCACTTTATTAATGAATCTAATTATTTAGTGACTAATATAAGACCCGATATAATAATTTATTTTATTGCAATCAAACTATTGGTTCCTAATCTAAATGAAGTTGTTTCTTAAGTGAAAAACTGTTAGCGTAAAAAAAAAGGTATTTGTCTTAATGTAAATGCCTATAGGCTCATGAAGAAAAACATTTTCTTCGAAAATTTATTATTTTCACTGCTTTCATGAAATTTAAATCAATAGAGACTATTTTTATTAAAAAGCAGAGAATTTTTCACATAAGAAATTGATTCTTTCATATTTTTTAAAATATTTACTATGGGGTAAAAAGATCGATAGAATTGATATTTTCAAAATATCAAGGAATTACAATTAGTCCCAAATATCAAAATGCCTGCACAGTGATATCATAGTGCCTACACGCCGTGCGGATTATCCGGCTCAGGCGTGAGCGCATATCGCCACATATATGCGTTGTCATACAGGTATATGACTCACATTGCGCGGACGCGTGAGGTCATACACGTGTGACCAATATGAGAACGTGTCTGATCCACATGTGAGATTCATATGATCCACACACGTGACATCGCACCCATTGTACCCACTGGACGCCCATTGGTCACTCATTGGACGCTTATCATTTTGGAAACAAAATTTTATTATCTTTTTTTTACTGAAGTTGCTTCATATAAAATATTTGTGCAGTATGTATACGTATGATTTTACATGAAATTAGATATTTAAATTGGTTTTGAAAAACACACTTGTACCTTAGTGGGATTCGAACCTGAGATCTATGAATCTCCTGGATGAACTCTGGATCATGAATCTCCTGTCTTACTCAGTATACCATTTCTTTTATTGGTAAATGTGCTGCTTATTGTCTAATTATATTATAACCAACACGCGCAATTATTTAGATATAATAAAAAACAATAGTATTAAAGCAAGGTAAATTCTAGTTCACCATGGTTCAGTGCGTATATGTATATGCGGTATGTGCGTGCATGCGTGCATACGTGAGAGGAGTCCGTGGATGGGGGAAGTTAGTCGCCAGGCTTGAGGTTCGAGGAAGGGGGTTGATGTCACTTGACGAAGGGATCGAAGAAGAGAATTGACGTTACTGCGCGAAGGGACCGCGGTAGAGGAGGACAGGGCCCGCCATGTTGTTCTCTCCCTTCCACCCATTGTAGGATTTTCTCTCCAACCCGTTGCGGTCCTATATTTATCATCTTATTCATGTTCTTTCTTTTCTTCCCGTTGCAGTCCTATACCTAACATTATTCGCACTTTCTCTCTTCTTCCCGTTGTATTCTCTCCTACGCTGTCTTTTCTTCTCACACATGATTTTATTAAACAGACATGGTGTTCATTTTACGATCTTTTAATGATACGATCTAGCATCTAACTATATTTTTAATAATGTAATGACCAAGCGCGATTTCTTATCAACTAATTCAATATTCCGTATCTACCATTTTTATCTACCATCTTTAAACGTTAATATCTCCTTAACTATTGCTGACACCGCAAAATGGTACAGGACTTTTCGACTCAGTGTAGTCTGTTCTACCCACGCACGAAATATTTTGCGGTCGTTGCCAGACACCCTGTATAATTGAGGATTGCCTTTTCTTGAATGTTAAATTATTATACACATTTATGAATCAAATGTTTAGAGTAAATGATAATAAATTATTATAATTAACTATTATAATAATTTATTATTATTTACAATAATACTGTAATAATAAAAATGAACTGCAAAAATAAAGTATTCATTGAAGAATTACGCGTACACCTATGATTATTCTTAATTCTTGACATACATGAATGATGTAAAGTAAATACGTATACTGTAAAACATATGTATTTACAAATTTGCACCATAAATATTACCGTATGTATGTGATATCCACTCATTTTTCCATCGAGACCTTCGAGAGATACTTCTACGTTAGTAATATCGTATTCAGTCTGTTGCAATAACTCCAATTTTCCTCTTAAGGATGTTTGTTCGCCATTACCAAACCAATTTCTAACAACCGCTTTATGCCGGTGAATGCCACCAATACTAAAAATATGATTACACTGTTACTAGAAAGAATGTAGTTTTTAATCTAATTTAATTTACTCCACGTTTATTACATTGTACAGGCTAATCGATCTCCTCTCGCAACTGGACCATGATCATCATAAATAACTAAACTTCTGCCAAATAGTGAGTGAGATCCAGATAAAGATAACATCGTGTCAGTAAAAAGTCTTCGAGTCAGTTTTGAGGCATTGGTTTTTCTGCCGGCAATTTCTAGTGTCCCATGTCTTGTTAAATCACCCAGGCGACACAATGAAGCTTCTGCAACGAAACACGAATTCGGCTTCCAGTCCACCTAAAATGTTACAGTCCTAAATATAAATAAAAGCATTACGTAAATAAATGGGTATATTACTATATGTAATAACAATGTGTTAAAAACGATGTAAAATAAGGTAATTAAGATTGATATTTCAAACAGAAAGATTTTATACAACCAGATTTTAGAAAATATATTGCTATTGTAACTAAAGATTTGGAACATTTTTATAATTTTTGAAATATATCATATTCTCCTTATAGGTACAATAATTTTATTAAAATGTTAATATTTATTATTTATGAATATATATTATTTATTATAGATAGAATTTAAAATAAAAGTAGAAATAGAATTGCACATATTTGTAGTATTAAAAAACAAAGTTGATTAATGTACACAGAGAGAAAAATGTTTGGTATTTGTAACTATAATTATATATTACTATAATTATGATTATTACTACTATAATAATAATAACAGTAACTATAA
>NW_017257381.1:573279-600922 GCF_001594055.1 Mycetomoellerius zeteki | reverse complement strand
AGTAATAATCATAATTATAGTAATATATAATTATAGTTACAAATACCAAACATTTTTCTCTCTGTGTACCTGTGCAGAAAAGATTAAACAATTTTAGATTTAATTATTTAATATTGATTATAAGCTTTTTCAATATTTCGTTCTATAAATAATGAATACTTTCTTAAATAACAATCTAATGATTGTGTTATGACGCTGAAACTGGCCGCCGCAGCCATACGCAGCATGGAGGTTGCGAGCATATGATCCCTTTTTTTTGGTCGTTTTTATGTTTTTTAATTTCTTTGTCATTTTTATGTTTTGAGTTTATTATGTTTTATTTATGTTTTTTAAAATTACGTTTTAAAAGCTTTTTTAAGTTGATAAAAGTCCGTCCCTCTGTTCTGATCGATATCGATCGACTGGTTATGATCTCGTCTATTGGAAAAAATTCATTTGAACCTCCTTACGAAGTGCAAAGGAACTGCTGTTAGCAATTTTGTCGAGAAACGACGCCCGCCTCGCCCGTCCGCGAAGTTAAAAAATCGTTAAAACAAATTTTTCATTCTTACTAATGAAGTTATATTTTCATATGTATAAACTGTCATTTAAGCAAAAAAAATTTTTTTTGATTTTTTCAAAATTTCAAAGTGGTGTAACCCCTTAGATTCAGCTTCGATCATTATAGGCTTCAATATTCTTACTTATATCGTATTGATATTATAGCCATAATAAATTATTTATTATTGTTTATTTAAATATGTTTATGGATAAATACCGTGAGATTTTCAATAAAATAATTATATTGTAAAGAATCATCTTATTAAAAAATTATAAAGCGGTCAAAGTACTTAATAATGATAATTTAATTTTTTTACTCTATTGACGTTTTTGATGAAGAGCATAATATTACATGTTAAATATAAAATATTTAATTTTTCAAATGTACGAATTGGAACATTTTAGATCATTTCTGTACCTTAAATGGATTGTAGGGTGATCCAGTGCTTAAACATCGATTTGTCCAGTTGTAAAAATCTTTCCCTGATGGATTCTCATGTATCATCCACCTAAACAATAAAGAATGCTAAGTTTTGGCTGTTTCGGTAAAAATGAAAAAGTTCCGGGATGTACACACGGCGTCATAGACGCCTAGCCATTTGAATTTGAAGAAATATCAAGGCATGTTCAAGACGCGCGTTCCTTTCTAAATATTCGTCCATTATGACTAACAATTATTAAGAAAACGATAATTCACATTTGTAATATTTAAGTGTAAAATTTAAATGTTAAAAAAATATATATTACATATTTTGCTGTGAATGTTCCAAATGATTATAGAAATAAAAAAGATTAAGTTAGTTTTATGATGACTTGTTACTTTATACAATTTTGAATGCGTTAGATTCCATATTATTCTGCAAAATAACTCTAGAACAATAACTTTGGTCAGCATACCCTTTCAATACGTTCAAATACTCTTTGAAATAGGGGCGAGTGGTCTAAATCGGACCTATTTGCAATTTTTGCTCTCTACAAGACGTAAATAAAGTCCGATCGTAAAATCGAAGATGCCATTAGAAGGATCATTTATTCCCTTTATTTTTGCTTGAGACCATTGTGACGTATCTGTCACCTGTATTAAACAATAATGAAAAACGTAAAAACGCTTTTTCCGGTCTGATTTGTAACAGGTGGTTCCAAATCAGACCATCCCCTGGTTCAGATAGAAAACTTCTATTTTTATGGATTTTTATATAGAATTTTAAAATATTTTTTAATGTATTTTTCTTAGTATTGAGTAAAAACGAGCAATTTGAACAGTTAAAGATAAAAATTTTTTCAGAAAAAAAATTACTGACAGTTTATATTGTTAGAATCGAAATCAATAAAACTCAACTAATCTGAGTGATCAGACTCATGATATTTTATTGATTTAATTCCTTGGACCAGATCTGGTCAGCCGATCACCGGTACTACAACCAGGCCTATAAGTTATCTGTACTGTCCGATTTGGATACAAGTCCTTTGGAAAAAATTTTACAATAAATCGTAAAAGTGATCATGCTTAATATTTTTGAATTCTACACTCTTTAATTATCTTAAATCAATTACGTTTCAAATTTTTAACACTTTTAAATGATGATTTACAAGAATTTTCTTTTTTGGAAAAATTGTCGCACGATGGCTGAAAATACATATTTGCCTTTATTTTATAAATGTTATGACAGAGAACTGTCAAACTGCTATCACATGTCCGGTGTCTTATAAGGACTTTAGATTATAAATAGTACGCAAATCTGCTTATATATATAACCATATTCATTTAAATTAAAAAGGTTCTATTTGGAAGACGGTCCAATTTAGACCACTCTTCCTTAGACATATATATGTATGTATATTATTATCCCTCCCCTCTGCTTTGATGCCTGGTAATGGACGAGCTTCTCATAAAACTGAGGGAGTCTGGTTTTCAGGTCTACGGTTACGCAGATGACGTGGCTATAGTTACCAAAGGAAACTTCCTCACGACCCTTAAGGAACGCATGGACGAAGCCTTACTAATCGTGCAAGACTGGTGCAGAACGAAGAATTTGATGGTGAATCCGGAGAAGATCTCGGCCATGATTTTCGTCAGAAAATACAAGCCTGAACCAATAGAGCCGCTAAGGCTTTGGAGCAAGGAAATAGAATATACCTGCTCAGTGAAGTATCTAGGAGTGCACCTGGATCTAAAACTGAGCTGAAAATCACACCTCGAGGAAAAGAGGAAAAAAACTGTATACATCCATGTGAGCTTGTGGGAAGAGACAAACTGAGAATGGACATAGGCCTCCGGACAGGATACTTGCCCCTCAGATCACACCTATACAACATTGGACTAGCCGAGCATAAAAATTGCCGGCTATGTGGAGAAGAAAGCGAGGACAGCATATATCTTCTGTGTCGCTGCCCTCTGCTTGCTTGCAAGAGATACTGATCCTGGGGCAACACGTTTCTGATGCCTGAGAATCTGGACGGAACAAAGATAGGCGACCTCATAAGCCTAATACACGGTACGGGGCTGATCTAATCTTTGGAGACAAACAGGGAGTGACAATGGAACCTTAGAGATCTAGGTCACGTTAGGCGGCTGTCATATAGCCCCACCTGTGTTTCTTACTACTACTACTACTACTACTCTATTACTACTATTATCTCTAATAAACCAAATAAATAACTCAGATCAATAACTTTAAATCAATGTTTGCTACGAACCTTGCGCCTCGAAGGCCGAAAAACTATTGCTACACCCTTAACGGTCATCTCAAGAATATATACACTATATAACAAAAGAGAACTGAGCGTTTTCAGGTAGCGCGCGACTGACTCGCCTACCAGCGGCATCTGACCACGTTCTATTCTATCACATATTTACTATAGTTCCATAAAGAGTATAGTCAAAAAAAGACATCAATCCAATTTCTAAGTATTGATTATTCATTAAGTAATTGTGCCGTTTATCGTTGCTGACTCTCATTAGCCTACTCTATCTATTTTTATATTGTTACCTGTGGTTCGCAGTATTATTTATTGCATTGCCATCTGCATGAACGAGATATTCTATTATTATGGTAGTATCCGTCTCAGGATCATCTCTAGGTTGTCGGAAAAGTATCCGACCAACAATGGGATATCTGAATATCACTTCCGCTGTATACAATGACATTTGCCAATTGGTATGCGGTGTATAAAGTACGAACGTGCCACACACCCATGGAACCATGCCTGTGTTATCAGTCTCATTGTACCTAATAAGGAATTATTTTTTTGCATTAAATACATTATGAAAGAACTTTTAAAATACAATATATATGATAATTAGACTATGTGTATACGAATATGTGTTCCTTTTTAGAAGAGCAAACCTTTATGAGAAGTTAAGACACACAATAGAAATCTTTCTCTAAAAAATATTCTAACAATAAATACTTTTATGTAGGTATCTAATGTTGCATTGTGTATACACTTGCATATTTTAAGCATTCTTAAAAAGTTTCTTGTATCTTTGTATGAAGATATTATAATTACACTACAATTAAGAATACAATAAGCAATTGTATTTTTAGTAAAAGATTATTTATATTTTTTGCATGTTTCTTATATGCATATAGAGTTGCTTCTTATTTAATATTTGATATAATTAGCAGCAATTGCCATGGAAATGTCTTCAAATGTAATTTATATTTATAAGAATTAGTATATAAGAGATTTATTAATATAATATAATTTATATTATTCACAACGCGCGACTTTCACGCGAAGCGACTTTCATTCTACCCTCTTCTCTGTCTGGGGGCTCACGATTTAATTATTATACTAGGAGAGAGGAGAGCAGCTTTGTACTGGGGCAGCTTTGAACTTTACAAATTAAAAATGATCTATCCTTTTCTGCGATTACAAATTGTAATTTTTGAAATGGCATTATAGTTATAGATAACTGTCAAGTGGTAGTTGTCGCGCAGTGTTGGGCAAAATTTAATCAATTTATAGATTAATGGTTATGATTAAAAGTTTAATTCTTGATTATACACTACTCAACAAAATTAAAGAATCACTTGTTCCATCCTATAAAAATAGGCAAATTTCAATATACACATTTAATATACGCAATTCAATATACGTATTGATACCTGTCTGTGAGGTGGAGTTTATGCCGAGAAAGACAAAAAATTTTTCTTAAGATTTCAATTTCGAAATTTTTTGTCGTTCTCGAAATAAATCCACCTCACAGACACGTATTAATGTGTATACTTTAATCCTTAAAGGATTTTCGAATCTATAAAAGAGGAAAAAAGTAATTGTTATACAAAAAAGACGACTTTAATTTTGGAAAATCTTTTTTGTTAGGCTTTTGATCACAATTTCGTAAACTCAGAATTGTTTGTGTATGTCATACGCTTCCGGAGAAGGTATCATTTAGTACGTACGACCTACAGAATTTCTGTACTATATAGGAATTATAACCTGAAGTGACAGCTGTGTGAGAGCTGAAATAAAGTGAATTTTTAATTTTTTCTTCGATTTTCTCATTAAGTTTAATGTGGCCGGTGTTTTTTTTGTGCATACTTTTATTGTGTAAAAAGATTTAATGATCTATAAAGCCAATTCGGAGAAATTGGCAATCTGCAATTGTCGGTAATTCTTGTTGGAGATCTCCTTAATTGTTCGATTATTTTCGTTTGTAAAGTTTTGATAAAGATAATTTAAAAATGATAAACAATTTTGAAACATGAGAAGTATAATGATATGTAAAAAAGAATGTTTTTTTATTTTATCTATCTTATAGGTACGTAAAGTGTATAAAGTAGAAGGAAACATTCTTTTAGGAAAAAGGAGTGTGTTCTTCTTTTCTATTCCATTCTATTATCTTCTATTCTCTTTTCTTTAAGAAATGTAACGACCTGACTTTCTGCACACGGATTAGCTCGGATTACCTGTAAAGAACTAAAGATCTGTGAATAATACTGTGAATCCCAGAAAGTGGTAAATATGTATCCCAATAAATTCCACTGAGTTTAGCGCTTCCAGGTAAAATATCATTGTGATATGATCCTTCCTTTCGGTCCTGAAGCTTTCCAGATAAGTCGCCAATAGCATATTGATCCTGAGTACCGTAACCTACGTAATAAGTTATAGAGTAATTAAAATGTTTTTATATGTTTCATTATTATATGTTTAATATTATTTTTAATTTTGTCGTTAGTTTAAGTTTTCTACTAATTAATACATTATATGTAATATACGAAATACCGTATTTACATTATTTTATAATTTTTTTGTTGTCTAATTACCTGGTGGTGGAGTAGTCTTTTCGTCGATATTTGAAGGATTGAACAATTTCTTAGTAGTTGAGCATAAATCGACAGTAATTCCGACATTTTTTGCCGGTTCTGGTGGTAATTCGTGAATCCTATAAGACGCTATTTTAGTGGCGTACCATAATCTAATTTCCAAATCATTTATTGTTGTTAATGAAATATTGATCCACGTTGGATTGAACGGCGTTTCTTGAATCGCCGTAATTTGACCTCTAATGCCACGTGAATTAATTATGGCCCTGAAAAATTTTTTAAATTATTAATTTAAGAAATCTTATTTTAATATTACTTGTTTTATCTTTCAACAAACTATCAATAATCGAGCCCAATAGAGTATTCAAAATTAATTTATATAAAATTTAATTATTATAAGAATGAAAATAAATTACTATAATGTAAAAATGACGCAGAAATACATATGTTTCGACTCACAGAGCCTGCATCAGTTACATAAAATTTTCCCTACTGACATTCTACAATAAGATATATAAATATAATACTGCTCCGTACCGTCTGCCAAACAGCGATCTCAGTCATAAATCGTGGATATAAAGTTTTTGCATACTATGTCCGCACTAAGGTAGTCGGATGTAAAGTTCGTAATCGAAATCCTCGTTAACTGACGAGAATCAACGTTAAGTCCAATGATATTTGTGATCGTCAATGATGTGAAAAATAATCTATATATATATTATCATTTTACAATTTTTTATAAAAAGAAACAATTGTTAATAGTCCGAATAAGCGATGAACTTACAGTTCAGGTGTCACATAAAATCAGCAGTTTCGAAAAGAGAGGTTGTCTGGCAGTAACAGATTTTTCTATTGTTATTACTCTTGTCGTGTTCCAGGATGACTACGAATGCACGCTTATTACAATGATATAAGCATATAAATGAACTTCATAAACAATAATGTATGTGAGAATTAACAATATTTTGTTATTCAAGAGTTCTTTTAAGATGTCCGAATATGATCCATCCAGCATTTCTATGTCTTTTATGCAATTGATTCCATTAGTCTGCTCTTTAATATGAATCATTTCTCTAATCATCCTTTTGTAATAGTTATTTTCGATTTCTAAAATTTTAACATTTTCCCAATCCATATTGTAGTCATTATTTACAATGTGTTTCGATATAACCGAATGTCTTGATGGATCATATTTAATGTTATTAATATGCTCTTTGAGCCTCGTTCACAATTGCCTTTTTGTTTGGCCCACATATGATGCATTGTAGTTTTTACAATTAATTTGGTAGAACTAATTCATTTTTATCTTTCTGAGGCTTAATGAATTTGTTAAGCTTATTAATAACACGAAGGCAGGTAATGGTTGTGGATTTATCAAAAATCGAAGTTACTGCCTCTGAGATACCTTTAACGAATGGAATAATTACAAAATCTTTTTTTAGTGGATATAAATTCTTCTTATTCTCCACTGTAGGACTGAGATCCTTCGAAAACCTAGATTTATTAACAAATATTTAAGTCTTTTACTTATAACATTGAAAATAAGATCTGTAGGATGTCTAACAATCATTGTCTAACAATATGTTAATGCATATAATTCGATGTTTTTATTATAAAATAGCAGGTGAGACAACGAAATTGCGCGATCTAATAGATTATAAATCGATCCTATTTTTTGGCAAGTCGGATGATTCGAGAAGAATGACAAGCATCTATCTATCCGAAAAGGTTTCTTTATGGAATCAGTCAATCATAATTTTGTTGTTAATATTAATCAAAGATTTTTCCAAAAAGTTAAGATGATGATTATCCTCAAACTTCACAGTGAATTTTAGCCGTTCGTGATAACTATTAAATTTCATTTGGATGTCATTTAATGTCTCCCTGAGACAAACTAGCAAGAAATCGTCAACGTATTTATAGTATATGGGCAAGTCCAACGTGCTCAATACATTCTCTTCCAAATCCTGCAACATTATGTCTGCAATGACTGGTGATAAGGAGGAACCCATTGGTGTTCCATAAGTTTGTTTATATATTAAATTAATAATTAAATTTCGAATCAACATTACATCAAATCGGTCAATTTGATGTACAACTTGCCATTAAGATTGGACACAGTCTTATAAATGCGACCTTAATATTAGTTAATTGTACTTGCGTTATTATAATAATTTATGTACTGAAGAGGACCCGAAACGAGTATCGAAACATATACGTTAATTGCTTAGTAAAGTTTTGATTATTTCACATACTAATATCTTGTGTTGGCTCATAGAGGCATTATGCATATCATTGGATTTAATCTCTTGAGCCTATTATTACTTATTGTTTTTATAATATCTTTTTAATGAAGGGTATATGTACATATTTTTTGCATGCCTTCTGTAGTCAAATATCTCTAGTTTCGATAAATAGCAGCACGATCATCTATATGAGTTAAATATTCTTTGTTTTAGAGCAAAAAATGTCAAAAATGGCACTTTACTCCCCCGTTTACCCTACATAAAAAAATATAATACATGTGAACATATAATACTTAAGTATTACTACAATAAAATTATATAGTACAAGAAAATTATAAAGTGTCCTTTACAGGCACCTAATGTTGCACCCAGATACATCTTTGAAAGCAACCGATACGAAACTGTGACATCAGCTCACGAACATTCCCGTGTGAGAATAATTCCTTCGCGCGGCAGAGCATCATTGCCCATTATTAAAATATGGGTTGGATTAGGTTGTATTTGTTGGATGCAATGGCGCCCCCCACAGGGGGAGAGCATGTACTGCACGTATATACCATACATACATTTTCCAACGCGAAACGAAGTCCACCCCATCTCCCCTCCCTGCCTAGGAGCATACGACTTGCCACACGTTCAAAAATAAAACTGTCTTATTCGTTTTTTAAATAGAATTTTTTCCTAGAAAAATCACAAGCCCCCTCTTAAAACATGGTATACATGTATTTTTATAGTTTTGCTCAATACATGAAGAAAAAACTGCGGTTTTTGGGATAGCATCACTTCTGAATTTACCAAAATAAATTGTTATTTGTTAAACAAATTTGTTAATCGAGATGCATTTAATATCAATCCCGTACACGCGCTATATCAGCGACTTATTCAATGAAAGCGTGAACGAATTTTTTAGTTTCAATGACATGGGGAGCAATAGATATAAATTATAAAATAAGTTAACTGACTTTGTAAAGTTATTAAAGATGACCTAATAGAAGGTCGAAACATATTTCATTATCGTATTTAATAAGGCTAATGATATGATCCTTACTTGGTATATGTTGGTTTAAGGTGATTTATTTTCGCACAGGCCAAAAACGAATCCTCATGTACAGGATGGAAGATAACTAAGTATAAGTGACGATGTGGACCAAGTAGATTCGTTGGTAGTAAAGATAGTTCTGAATCTCTATAAAAGGTTTTATATCTTTCCTGCGAGTTAATAGCAACTTTTATTTTGCCTAAACGTACGTCGACATCTCCGATAGATTTTCCAACGTCAGAATTATTAGGATCGAATACATTTTGTAATATATTACAGTTGTTTTTATCTAAACGTAAACATTTAAAAAATAATTATAATTTCATGGATAATTTCAATAATGTACATATAATATGCATTATAAAAAATTGTACAACTAATGATTATTAGAATTAAATGTAAAATTTTACACCTACCGACCTTTGCCAGTTTCTAAAATGTCAGTAACGTATATTTTCCAATGATGCTCGGTGTAGTTTAGCGATTGTAATTTTTGTTTGTGAATGTGATGTAAATTCGTGTGAATAATTGTATCAGGATCATCGCCCACTTGACTGTCCAACCATCGGAACAAAACTGTTCCAGCAATAGGACCATAAAAACGTGCCTGAGCAAATTTCTCAATATCTCTTTCAAGAACCTGTACAAAAGAAGTTAGTTATTAATAATACAAGATGTCCCAAACTGATAATAAATATTTTATAGACAGATTCTTAGTAACATTTTAAGACGAAAAGTTTAATGTCGTGTGAATTTTGTTACTGTTAAAGTGAAGTTCGAAAAAGCACATATGGTATTCACATTGACCATCAGGTCAATGGTGACATCAGGAATGGAATCATGATAGTCAGTATCCTGAATCAGGAGGCACGGTAGTGTCTCGGCACTAAGACAAAGCGTAGCGTCTAGCTCGAGACACTGCCATGGCTCCTTTACACGAGCCGGCGAATTTTCCACTATGACACTGGACAATCTTGTCATTTCTGATCGCGCAAAATTCTAGTCCCGTCATTCGTAATTTTTAATTTATTTCCATTTGAAACTATCATCATAGTCTCCACATGAATTTGTCTTTTAAATATTTATCACCAATTTTGGGACATTTTGTACAATTATTCTGTTATTAGTTTTTGGAAATTTGAAGTATCAAAGTAATATAATTTTATAACTAGTCGATTTAAAACAATAATTTTACTAAATATTTTTATCGAATAAAAATTGACTGATAAAATATCAAACACAAATGAGTAGACAATGCCATGTTCGGTCAAGAATCTTTGTGCCTAATTATATTTCTTACGAATTTAAACAATTTCCTTTATTTTTCGTTTTAAAATATTTTAAATAATCTCTCTATAAAATATTTATCGTAAGTTTTGAGCCCTGTATTATCAACAACTAACTTTGGTAAATCTCCAGATCAGGGGACCCCCCAATGACCTTGACCTTGACATATGTTGTCAAGGTCATGACCCTGAGTGATCTCCAACAAATTTTAGCCATCACTCGTTATTCGTTAAAAAGTTATTAACAAAAGAAAGTTTAAAAAATAATTCATTATTCCTGCTATATATGCAATATTAAATACTATTCCACATAGGTTTTGACTTTCAACACGAAGCGACTTTCACCTCCCCTCTCTCCCCTGCAAAGGGACGCACGACTCACACCCCCGACTCTCCCCCTCCTCCTCCCTGCATAGAGGCGCATGACTCTCACCCCTGACTCTTTCCTCCTTCCCCCCTGCAAAGGGGCGCACGATTCCCAAACAGAGGGGAAGGTGCTTATTAGCATTAATAGAATTCAATTACTTGTTAAAATATAATTTATTATTCTCCGACTTTAGTATGGGGCTGTATTTTAAACTGACAAATAATATAATCGGCACACTATTTGCTTGAAATTATAATGTTAATTAAATTTACCGGAAATTGTGCATAAATTCATACAAAATATTATCATTAGATAGGGACGAAGATCCGCCATGACCGGATAAAGTATTTCCTACTATTTTTATATTTATTTGTGTCTTCCTTTTCTTATTAAAATTTGTAAAATATGTATAATATATATGTATAATATATATGTATAATATATATGTATTTATTACAATAATAGAAGCACATATCGTTCTTGGCGAATAATTATCTTTTAGTACCAAACTCTTCCCCCACAAACCCATTTCTCCTGTTAAAGATAGGTCGCTCACTTCTATTGAACCTGTTTGATTTGTTGGCAATTCCAGAGGCCCGACTTTCTCCGTCAAATCAATCACACTGTACATAAAATAAAATAACATGGTAATAATAAAAATAATAATAAATTATTAAATAACAGAGAAGGATTCATAAGGCAGATTTTCAGTTCTATTTGAATTTTAATCTAAAATATCAGATATGTTCTATTATTGTAATATAAATTAAATAATGTTGAATCACGGTCCATTAGAGATGAATCACACACAATCCATGAGGTGATACCTTTCAGGCCAAACATAGGATATTGGTGCGAAATAAAATTTATTTGTTCACATAGTATCATAGTCAAACGTTTCAAAGTAGAGATAGTGATATCGGTAAATCTTCTATTTCAAGGATTTTACATAATAATAGGACCCATATCACATTTTTTTACATCAAGAAAATGACTGGAAACGATTTTATCCAGAGAGTGAATTTTTGTAATTGGATACAAGAAAAATCAACTCAGGATGATACATGCCTACCAAAAATACTTTTTTCAGACGAAGCCACATTTAATAATATTGGAGCTGTGAATCGACACAATATGCATTACTGGTCTTCAATAAATCCTAAGTGGATGCAAACTGTGCAGTTTCAACACCGTTGGTCGTTGAATGTATGATATGGTATTTTGGGTGACTATCTAATTGGATCACATTTTTTGACACGACTCTTAATGGCAATACATACACAAATTTCTTGCTTAATACACTTCCGTCATTATTAGATGTTCCCCTATCCTTACGTCTGGTTATGTGGTTTCAACAAGACGGTGCATCGCTACATTACACTCGTTCTTCTCAATGCATTAAATATTTTCTATCCAAATAAATGGATAGGAAGAGGAAGTTTGACTCCTTGGCCGCCACGTTCTTCTGATATTAATCTTTTAGATTTTTTTCTATGGGACTTTATTAAAGAGAAAGTTTTTTCAACAAAGCCTACGACATGTGACGACATGAAAGAGAGAATCCAACAAGCTTGTGTTGCTGTAACACCCCAAATGTTCGCAGATGTGCGACATTTGTTTAATACTTGAATTAACAAATGTTTAGAAGTCCATGAAAACAATTTTGATCATTTATTACAATAAATTTTCTTGTGCCAAATTTTCTATTGTACTTATTTCATTGTTCGCACCCATTCCTCAAAATTTCTGAATTTTTCATACTCAAGGTCACGTGAAGATCATGGCATTAAGGTCATTGGATTCGTCTTGACCTCAGCTATTACGATATAATGATAAAAATATGTAGTTCCATTTAAAAAAATATCAATGACCTTGAAAGCTCTAAAAATATGACCTTGAGAAAGAAATAATTCCCATCATAATGTGTGTCCCTTCGAACCAAACAATTTCTTCATTAAGCATTTTTGCGTATCATTAACAGTAACGAAGATATTACCTTGTAACAGAGTTACTGGGACACCCTGTATATACCAGGATGTCCCATTTTAAATAATGCATTAAGATTTCTCAAAAACTATGGCATATATGGAAAAATATTTCAAACAGAAATTGTATGATTCGGAGGGGGCATAAGAAGGTACAATTGATTTGACCTTGGGTGGCGTCGCCAAGGCCAGGTCAAGATCACGTCAATTTTTTTAGATGGAACCCTCTATTTTTTATTACATTTTCTTGTAACTTACCTCAAGAGTTTTTTCAAAACACTATAATAAAATATTTTTTCATTAAGTATTTTTCGAGTTATAAGGCTCGAAAGTTACAGTACAGCCGGCATTAGCATTATGCAAGTTGTCTGACCGACGGCTAAAACCTCTTGAATGTTGTTCAGGATCATGTCCTGGATAACATTTGTCAAGATCAAGGCCATTGGAGGTTGTACTTCTTATTTTCATTTTTACGTAAAAATGAATTTTTAATGCAAATAGTTTTCGAGAAATCTTAATGCATTATTTAAAATGGAACACTCTGTATATTTTGTGTGTGTGTGCGTGCGTGCGTGCGTGCGTGTACGCGCATATGTGTGTGTGTATTACCTTTGCCCAATATGTCGTTCATCGCATCTGCCATCAATGATTGTATAGTCTACTGAAAAATAAGTGACTGACCACAGCCATTGTTGATCCGGATATTGTAAGGTTGGTTTCAGCGAATATCGTATTCGTACCGAAGATTCTGTAGCTCTTTCGAATCGAATTTCTCCATGAAGGCCGCCAGAAGATACATATGCAGCGAGTCTAAGTGCACTTGTGGCAGTTGCTGAACAATATTATTTTTAATTTGCTAGGATAATGTCGTTTATTATGGGATAGGCTGATCCTAATAATATAAGATAGCGGGGTTTCTGCTAAATTGATAAGCGCATGTGATTGGTTCTATGAACTTTTTACTCATTTATTTAGTAGAAAATTCATTATTAGATCATGCGTGTAATCGTTGCAAAAAATAAATTTGTGAAATTGGTTGTTGTCACACTTTATTGAGATTAATCTTTATAAATGAAACCTGTCTAATTTGAGTTCCGGGACCAAATTACAAGGCCACTAACTCAAAAGAATTCAATGTGAGTAAGATTTCATGAACTGTAAAGTGTTGATACGCATCTAAGCGACGCTTATTAACCACTTTAAAATCTCTGAAATATTATCCATATTGAGTTTTTTTGCGTCGATTAGCGTTTACAAAGCGTTAACAAAGCTTTAAAAAAGCGCATATAATCGCTTTGCAAGCACTGCTGTGTTACTTGGGATGCCTCGTGCAATTCTTACACTAAAAAAAAGTTTACTTACAGCTACCAAATATTGAATGAAATAATTTCAATTAAATGTTGATAAATGAGATAATATAACTAAAAATATTTTATTTTATCCTTGCCTTTACAAATATTTAGTAAATGTTAAAGTACCAAACGGTATTATCAATAACAATACTTACTAAATGTTTGTAAAAATAAAGTTATGATTAATTATATTTAACATTTAGTTGAAACTATTCCACTCAATATTTACTAGCTATAACTGACCTTTTTTTCAGTATATAAATAAATAAAAATGCATTATAATTGAAAACTTAACTTTAATGTTCGCGAATGCGTATTTATGAAAATCTGAATTCATTTCAGTATATTTCAATCCATTCTGGTTTATCGAGTGTCTTAGAATGTTGTCGGATTCATTCCAATTAAACTTCGAAGAATCGCACGGATTAAAATGAACTGAAAACTTTGTCCAGATGAACCTCGGATTTATGCGCATTGGATGCACGGATTGAAAAGGATTGAAAAGATTTTCAGGATAATCCTCGTAAAAATAAAAATAAACAATCCTTTCAAGGCCAATGAAAGTCTAGACAGATGAAGGTGCCTAACGATAAAATTACAAAACATTAATTACTTTCCATTGCACAAGATCTTCTTTATTTTTTAATGTTTCGGTTCTTTTTGGAGTCCTCTTCAGCAAATATTACAAATCCTAACGCATTTTCATTGAACTATCCGTCAAAAGTGAGTCACATGTTTGACAACATTCCATCAAAAGTATCAGGTTCCCAACTGCAGTGGATTCTAATTTGCAAAATATAGAGTTAAAGACAAGCCAAAACTAAAAAAAACCAAAACCAAAAATAACTCACCTCAAACAGAAAGCTCAACATGTCAAAGAAGCTTTGGAAGTTTAGATTAACATGTAGTTGATAACTAATTTTTTGATATTCTAACAAATTTTTAATGTCTTAATCATATTAATAGACTAAAAATTTTTAGATTGTATTGTCTGGAGTCAGGATAACAAAGTAAAAGAAATCTCTAGTATGCCACATTAAAGGTGGACCTCAAATATCTTTACACAAAAGGATTTATACAAAGTATCAGACAGCATTCACGTCAGAAAATGTAAAACCGTGGTTCACATTTTTTTACTTTAATTTAAAATAGCCTAATTAAAGCTCTTATATAATTACTTATTTTACTTATTTAAAAGGACATAATTTTTATAATAATTGAATTGCTTGTTATAATATTAATTTTTTTAAATAATCATTCAAAATGCATTTTTTAAAGTCAGATTTTGTAAAAAATATTTATAAATTTTAATAATTACTCCATTGATTCCAGCTATATATCCAATATCTATGAAATATGTGAGGTACCTGAGCCGAATAAGGCCAACTAATTTATTTTACTTTTTTTAAATTTTATTTATGGGGATATTTAATATTTAAAAATTTTTAGCAATTTTTTTTAAAGCAATTTTGGCTTCTTAAAAGATAGCAGTTTTATTGAAAATCGTTATTCTTTGGCGTAAACTCCACACATAACAAATAAATAATAATAGCTATAATAATAACCACATAAGTGAGCCTTATTTAATAAGTACATTGTTTAAAAAAGAATACTTATACTCATTTCAAAAAATTGATTTATTTGTTATTTTCCATAGCTAGGAAGTTGAATAATATTATAATGAATTGTAATAAATTATGAAACTGATAAATTTTGAAGTGGATTGTTATAAAAATTCATACATAGAAGTTTTTGTTGTGTTAAACAAACGTGTTGCTACCGATTCCAATTCTTTAATCCCTTTTTATCTACTTCCTATAACATATCTTTTAAGCGTGTACTGCAGACATAAAGCGAGTTTTAAAGTAATAAATTTAAAAGTGGGCCTTATTTAGTGCTGGGCCTTATTCGGCTCAAGTACCTTACATCTTATTAAAATGTATCTCTTTTTCATAGGTACTGAATAAAAATTTTATATATAACTTAAAAAAGTAAATAGGTAGTAAAATACAATAGGTAGTAAGATAAATATTTCCTCTTTAAAAGTCGTTTACGAATATAGAGTACATGATGAATTTAACGTTTATAATGTTACAATTATTGCAAAGGCTTTTTGTTTTAAATTAACGTTAAATACACGTCACTTGATCGACGTGTGACATAAGTGACCATTTGTGACCGAATATTGACGATAAAATAATGGTAAATTGCTACTTGTGTTTAATTGAATATTAAAAATCAAATTATTTAAATAATTCATATTATCAGAATTTGAGTAATCGGCAATCCCGATTTTAATAGTCGGGCAATAATTATTTTAGGTAATTTGGATGTTTATAGTCCTAGTTCGTAGTATTTGGTGAAATATTACAAACGGAAACAAAGTTGCATTTTCACTCACTGCAGCAGAGTAAGATAAGCCACTGCATTGCTCTCGACGAAAATCGAGGAATATTTAACGTTCTTTTCTTTCAAACTATTAATTTCAACTTAGATAAACGAAAATTATTAACGTGCGTTGTAATCTATACGACCGTACAAGATTGTGGTCCGCTGATGAAACAGCCGACCAGACTGACTAAAGTAACGGCTTGTACTTTCTTATTTCTTGTGATAGAGCTGGTGGGAGTACGGAGCAGAAGAGTACGATGACCTCAATAAAATGTAGGTATGGTTATTTGCTGAATCTTATAGTTGTAAGTAAACATTTTTTTAATGAAGAATCAAATAATTGAAAAATTTATGTTTATAATTGCGTCCAATTACGTTTTGGAATTTATAATTTCATTAGGACCTTACAGTTGAATTTTAATCTTTTAACTAATAAAAATGAAACACAAATGCATCTTTATACCTATTCCAAATTATCAAAGTAATAGTTAAACTCAAGTAACACGTATTTGTATCTTCATTTAAGAAATAATGATATCACATGTGTAATCTTCTAACTCAACCTAAATGATACATATTCCCTAATCTAAGGAAATACATGAAAATAAGAGCAACTAACTAAAATAAAAAAATTTTAACGTAAAAAAAATTTGACACCGCTAGCAAACTTGACTTGATCTAGCGGCGCAAGTTTTTTTATATTAAAATTCTATATTAAATTTTTTATATTAAAATTTTATATTAAATCATGACAACGCTTGCGCAGTTATTATTTAATAATGATAATACGAGTATAACGAAAAACTATACAAAATCCGGACCACTTCGGAAAACCCTCCCGGACACTCACCGACACCTGCAAAACTAGGATAAATCCGGGAAATCCGGACGGATGGCAGCTTTAGGTGAAACTCGCTTCGCGTGGAAAATCTGATACCCTTTGGCAGAGGGGGAGGTGGGGTGAAACTCGCTTCGCATAGACAGTCGTAAAATATATTTTAAAGCAGAAAATTTTTATTCTATCTAGTAAAAAGAGACATCATTTTTCAAAGTTTTCTTCTTAATAACTTTTTAATGAATAACGAGCGATGGCTAAAACTTGTTAAAGGTTACTCAGCGTCATGACAACATATGTCAAGGTCAAGGAAGGCCTTCCCTAAAGTAAACATTTACCCGTTTTTCTCTAAAATGCTTTGTTTCAGAGATAAAAATTTGTAACGCTTTATTGGCTACGTTTACACCGTGCATTTAGGCCGCGGCCTATACAATAGATTTCTTTGTTTATCCTGTATATTAAACAAAGACACCTATCGTATATATCGCGGACTAAGCGCACGGTGTAAACGTAGCCATTGTGAACACCCGGTATATATGACATACAGAAGAGTTAATAAGTATAGCAACATTAAGATTTTTGTAAAATATCATTAAGATTCTTAAGAGGAGAGAGAGAGAGAGAGAGAGAGAGAGAGGACAAATTTTTGGTTATATTACATCCGAATGTCATAGAGAAGGTATTATGGCACTCCAGTTACATTTTACGCAATAACTTGGTTAATAATCAATATTTAAATTTAAAATTTGACAATTACATTCGTTAAAATGTTGTTAAATCGATTCTGGACTCAAAGTTACGAAATATTTATTACTTAGGACACTATTAATAAAAAATATGACGACAATACATAATGACTGGAAGAAAAATATGGGTGGTAATGTGGCCTTCCATAAAAATAACCTTAAAAATTTAGTTTTGTTTAGAAAACAGCATTTGGTTACAAAATTAACAAAGTAAAACATTTTAAAATGTATGCAAATAAATGTATATACATTCACATAACTTCTGCATATAAGCTGCTCAATACTAAAAATCTCAGTACTAAAAATAGTACACATAATATAAACTATAGATTAACAGTAGAATTACAATCGATTATCAAATAACTATTTTGATATGAAAACCTCAAAAAAGAGACCATAAGTACTCAATACTCCGTAGGGAACCATATTAGCAAAATTTCATGCTGTTATTTAACTTTACATGACTCAAAATATATACAGTCAAATAAAATATTAAATAACAAACAACACACTCAAAAATATATTCGTGTGATAATACGTTCAAGTTTAAGAAAAATGAGGGGAAATAGGTGTAATTAAATGCTAAAATGTACCTCAGAAATGTACCTTGTTTCGAAATACTTGAAAGTAAAAATGCGTTATAATAAGTGCTGGCTATTGAGTATTGGTACATTAGCGTCATGGTATAACGGCGAGCTACTAAACAAATAATTCCATAAGTAGGATTCGCTATATAATAGCGGAGATATCAAGGGAGGCCACAATATCTATACTGGCCATAATACGACCTTCTCCTCTATAAAATAGAATGCAGGTATATATATATAATATATATATATATAATGCGTCATATGTGGACAAATAAAACATTAAAAACGAGAGTTCATTAAAAATGAGCATAGAAATCATGAGTAAATGAGCATAGAAATCAATTACGAGGCATAGATTGGAATTTTCTCATGAATTTGATTGTGATAATATAAAAATTTTAAATGAAGACAAAATTTTAAATAAACGACTTATATCGAAAATGATTTTTATACACAAACAAAAAACTGTTTAAATTTACAAAATGACGTTGAATTCTTAGATCCGGCTTATTCTAACTTATTTATTAATACATGATGTGTTTCCCTCATCTATCCAATGTTTCTTAGCTATGTTTAGTTTATTATTTGTAACAGACACGCTGTCAAATGATTTATAACGCTCGAACTGTCAACATCTCAAAAAATGTGCCCAGCAATGATTATCATGTAAGTTTTGTATTTTATTTCTTTAATTTCATCCTTTTTATTTAATTTTTTGCTGTTTACTAAATCTAGAAGTTTGATTATTAACTGGACTTAGCACATTTGGACGTGATACTGCATATTATTAATTCATGTTAATTTGCGTTTCGAATATTTATGGCGATTTACTTATTATTTCGACCTATTAAATTAAGTTTTATTTACATTGAAAAGGAAGCTTGAATTGAAACATTTGTAAATTGCTATTTTGTTGAATAAATCAGTAGTGTCTCGGCGCTAAGCCATTATTATACACATCAATATCTTGTATCTAGCTCTCAAAAGCAAGTTTTAATACATTATTTTAAACAATATTTTAAAATATAATGGTTTAAATTGATCAATTACAGTCTACATTTAGATGATCACCTATGACATGCGAGCGCTCTGAAAGCGCGCAAATTTACATTACTGCACGCGCGACACATATTAGTGATCATCTAAACGTAATCTGTAAAATAGCCATATTAAATCCTTATGTCTCAGAAACTATCACTTAAAATAAAAATTTACAAATAGTTTTATTTAATTTTTCGGAAACTTTCTTACTATAGTATTTTGAGTGGAGAATTTTAAAACATCCTATATGTATATGTACACATATGTATATAGTATATAATATTTCACTATAATATGTATAATTATATTTTGATTAATCCTTTTTTATAATAATAGAAAACACTAGAGCATTAATTCATCATGGTTAATAATCATTTATAGTTAATAATCATTTGAGTTGCGTAAATAAAAGAGAGCACTAAACAATTTACACTCGAATAAAATTGTACCCTTATAACATTTTCCATAGGAAAAATGATACGATGTAACAATATTAATTATCTCGTTTTATATAACTTTGATAATAAGAATACGTCTTAAATGAGTACATACTATATGCAATAACGCAATCTTATAAAAAAGAAATCGATCTATTAGCGAAATCGATTTACATTATGAATTTACATAATGCGAATTATCGCATGCAATATAAGTTACACTTGATATTAATTATGCATGGCACATTTGCTAAAAAGAAAAGCTTTCGTAGCTGTATATTTTCTTTTATTTATTAATTATTCTGTCAATATTTAAATGCCCGCATTTTAGCTTTTACGCCAATATAAACCATATCCGATAATTTATTATAAAATCGATCATTATCGGAATCATCCACATACGAACTTCAATTTGTCGAAATATACGAAAAATGCTTATAATTCTGTAATTGTTGATACGCATCAAGCAATCGTCTTCATTCACTTAATTATTAACTTTACAATTTACAAATATAATTTGATATATCTTCGAAAAAATACATTCATACTCCATACATGCAAATCATTTCGTTCGTTAAAGAATTTTTTTTTAATAAACCTGAAAACAAGTAAAAACTTAAACAGTTACAGATTTAAACAACGATATTAATAATAGCGATATAATAACGATTAATAATTGAATTTATCGTAAACACAATGTCACTTAAAATATATAATGGTACCTAATGTACAACAATATTCGTATCGAGCTATTTTAAGTTATCTATGAATAGTATTAATTGTTGGAAAGTATTTGAAGAATCAATCTTAATTTGTACATTTCAGATATATTTTTCTTTTTTTTTTTGCTTTAATTCAAACATAACTCAAATATAATAAATTTCAATTTTTAAAAATCTATTTTATAAATAGAAATTGTGTTTCAGAAGAATGATTTTTTAAAACAAAGATATTTTGTTCTTAGTTGTAAATTATTTCAATATGTATTTATCGTATAAAAAAATCATTGACGTAATATTTTAATTATTTTTCAATAAATTACACAGGTCAACATGGAAAAAATGGTTTTAACCATTTTTGCTCTTTCTAATGTATCTTGCTTGCTAAATACGCTATCTAAATTTGGTTATCACGTCACAATTTTGAAAAAAATGACATTAAAGAGGCAAAAAACAGCAAGATATTTTTAAGACTATATCTTTTTATTATATTTCACTTTATCAATTTTACATTGCGTGTTGATTTAACATGTTCTGATTATTTTTATGCATTTTTAAGTGTTAAATTCGAAAAACAAAAATATTGTGCTAGTTATTTAATTTTACACGTTTAATTTTCTTATGCTTTATAAAATTGAATGTGGATTTAACACTGCATAATGAAAAAATTTATATACTCGCCCATGTGAATAACATTATTGTTGGATATTGCACAGTGAAAATCGAAAAATAAGGCACAAAAAACAAAAAGTTGCAAATGTAACTTCTCTGTTAAAAGAAGAAGGAACTACTAAACCTCTTACATAAGATTTAAATGTAAATAATCGAGTGTATAATTTTTGTAAATTTTTTATAATCTATTTTAAATATATTTAAAATATACTTTAAAAGTTAAATGTTTTGTTATAAAAGAATTGTGAGTGATGGAGCAAATTTGAGATTTTTGGATTTGGATCATCAAATTCCTCTATAAAATCAATATATATTTTTAAAATTTAAAACAACTTTTAAAAATTTTAATTCTGTCGCCCTGTGTTATTATTCTCATTACGTTACTCTGAAATTCGTTTTTCAGAGTTTTCATACATTTTAAATAATTTCGATATTGGAAATAAAATAAAGTATTTCTTACGTATCGCGTGTATTATTTCAAATTTTTTGATAGATATTACATTGGAAAAATAGATTCTTGACAATGATTGAAAAATATAGAATGATAACATAAAAAACATGGAAATAACAATTCTTTCTTTTTCACTCACAAAATACATTTTACAATATAAAATATTCGAACATATATTGTCAAGGTCATGACCCTGAGTGACCAACAAGTTTTAGGCGTTGATCGCTGTTCGTTAAAAAATTATTAACAAAAAAGTTTGAAAAATGATATTTCTTTTCTACTATGTGAACAGAAATTCTCTGCTTTAAAATATATTTTATGACTTTTCACAAGAAGCGAGGTCCATTCCACCTCCCCCTCCCTGCTTCAGAGGCGCACGACTTTCACGCGAAGCGACTTTTACCCCACTTCCCCTTCTGCTTTAGGGGCGCACGACTTCCACACGAAGCGACTTTCATTCCACCTGTCTCCCTATTTCAGGAACGCACGACTTCCACACGAAGCGACTTTCACCTCACCTCCCCTGCTTTAGAGGCGCACAACTTCCACGCGAAGCGACTTTCAACCCACCTTTTTCCCTGCTTCAGGGACGTGCGATTTTCCACGCGAAGCGACTTTCACCCTACATCTCCCCCTGTTTCAGGGGCGCACGACTTCTACACAAAGCGAATTCCACCTCACCTCCCACCCTGCCAAGGGGCACACGACTTTTCACGCGAAACGAATTCCATCCTATCTCACCAAATTGCTTCGCATGGAAAGTCGGATGCCTCTTGACAGAGGGAGGGGGAGGTGGGATGGAACTCCCTTCGCGTAGAAAACCATTACATAAGCCAGGCCTGCAGCTGAGCTGTACATTTCGATCGATTTTGCCTATTGTCATCCCCACTCCTTTTGTTTTATAGCATTTAGATTGCGCGCGGAAACATAAAACGCTCAAACTTAGGGATGATATTAGCCGTAACTCATACAGGGCACTATAGGGCTATAGGACTTGGAAACATATTCTCTCACGTAAGCAAAGATGGGTATGGAATAGTTTTTATTATTATATATAGCAGAAATAAGAACATTTTTTCAAACTTTTTTTGTTAATAACTTTTTAACGAACAGCGACCACCGCCTAAAATCTGTTGGAAGTCACTCAGGGTCATGACCTTGACAACATATGTCAAGGTCATTGGAGGTGGCGCCCCTTTTCTATATACTACCGAATTTATATATACATATATATAATTATTCTTACATGGAAGAATTTACATGCGTATATTGTTATGTTGCACTAGAAGAAAGATCTATTAAATGTATCACTGTATGAAATACGATACTTTAAAAACAAACTAAATAACCTAAACTGTAGATTTTATAGGTAAATATAACTAATTTTGTAAAATCCATAAAAAATTTTCAAAATTATTGCATTTGTTACAAAGTGTTATTTTGAAACAATAGAGATGTGGATTTAGAACTATGACCCATGGTACATTACCGACTCAATCACGCCACCAAGTGATGAGAAAAAAAATTGTTGATATATGACGTCTGTTTTTTATTCCAGCTCTCTCAGAGATTTTAGCTGTCGGTCGGACACCTTGGATAATGCTAAATGCCGGAGGTACTGTAACTTTCGAGCTTCATAACTAAAAAAGTACTTGATGGAAAAATATTTTATTATAGCGTTTTGGAAAGCTCTCGAGGTAAGCTACAAGAATATGTAATGAAAAATAAGGGTTTCCATTTAAGAAATTTAAGGTAACCTTCACGTGACCTTCAAGCAACTATTCAAAGTCAAACTAATGACACTATTTTATGTCCCTCTCAAAATCATACAACTTTTGTCCAAAACATTTTTTTTAAGATCAAAAATAAAAAAGTTATTTGGGGTGAGACACTAATGTGGAACACCCTGTATACACGGTGAAGTAAGTTGAAATGAAACAAACATATACTTATTTCACTTCATCTTTCATCGTGTATATACACCAGCTCAGAGAGTGCAGGAATAAAAAACAGACCTCTTCATGATTCAGTAGCTCTACTAAATAGCGCAATTGCGAACCTGAGCAAATTCACAATTTTATAGTGCTGTAAATTTATTTACAATATGGATTTCAACGAAGAAACGCTTTTATCAGCGTTGCTTTCAGTAGAATTACTGAATCGTGCACGTCGGCGAATTCGTTCCATCCCAAGGAACACAAGTCCTTCTGATTTTAATAAGCTTTGAATATGTTAAAATATGGACAAAAACGAAAGACACGTATTTTTTTTATAAAGTATATATATATATATACATATAAAAATTTTTTTATAAAGTACTTAAAAAAAATTTTATAACGCACTTATAAAAAAATCTCACTTTCGTCTATATTTTAACATATCCAAAGTTTATTAAAATTGAAGAAGAATACTTTCATGTTCTGATGTACACTGAAAATCTATAGTGTGTAACGTAAACATATTTATAGATTTTGAGTTCTGCCAGTGTATACCAGAACCAAATATCCTCCTCCGATTTTAATATAATTTTAGTTATATTTCGATATTAGCAGCGCAATTTAAGTTAGTGGCACATAGAATAATATAAATATAAACAGTAAATGAATCACAGAACATAAGACAATAACATAAGCAGTAGCAAATAAAAAATGTTAATTTGTTTATTGCTTACAAAATTTACAAATTGCTTATGTTGTTCTGTGTGCTATTGATCTTAATTGCCCATGTATAGCTTCTAGTTCTACCATAGCACCCGAGCGCGTGTTCTTTCTTTTTGTATAATTATGTACACATACACTATGCAAAAAAATTTAGATAATTACAAATTCTGTATAAAGTTATTATAAATAATATAATATAAATATAATTATGATGATATGATGAGGTTATGCATAACCTCAGGTTGGCATAACCTCAGGTTGGCATAACCTCATCACATCATCATAATTACATTGAGTTTATCTTGGACGAGTTTTAATTTGGAATTTTAATTTAATTTATATATAATATAAATATTGTAATTATTCTTTTAAAAGAATACCTATGATTATGTAAATGTTAAATATCTAAAAAATATAACATAATGCTACAGATAAATTAAAATTTTGATTTAATAAATGAAATGCAGATATAGAAAGTTGTGACGTTTAATTCATCATATATCATCGAAATATTTGAACATATTTCAAATCTCATTATGCGTGCTTTCTAGCAAGAGATATAAATGACACAGTGTAACACAATGAATCATTACATTAACGAAGATGACATGAAAGATTGTGTCACACTGCATCGCTTACTGGAAAGCACCATATACAGGGTGAGTAAAAAGTCCCGGACCGGTGAAATATCTCGAAAACTAAGCATTTCCGAAAGAAATATTTCCTACAAAAATTGTAAGGTTTTAAATGATCTGTTCACTAATCTGGTCAGCTTGACCTTGGGTAGCGTCGCCAAGGTTAGATCAAGATTACGTCGATTTCAAGAGGTTTTAGACGTCGGTCGAACACTGCTAATGCCGGCGGTACTGTAACGTTCAAGCCTCATAACTCGAAAAGTACTTTATGAAAAATAACTTCATTGTAATGTTTGAAAAGCTCTTGATACCAGCTGTTAGATTCTGGAATAAAAAATAGGGTGTGCCATTTGAAAAAATCGATGTGATCTTGACCTGACCTTGGGTGGCGACGCCACCCAAGGTCAAACTGACCAAATCAATAAATAGATCATTTAAAACCCTATTGCATTTCCGAAAGAAATATTTCCTACAAAAATTGTAAGGTTTTAAATGATCTGTTCACTAATCTGGTCAGCTTGACCTTGGGTAGCGTCGCCAAGGTTAGATCAAGATTACGTCGATTTCAAGAGGTTTTAGACGTCGGTCGAACACTGCTAATGCCGGCGGTACTGTAACGTTCAAGCCTCATAACTCGAAAAGTACTTTATGAAAAATAACTTCATTGTAATGTTTGAAAAGCTCTTGATACCAGCTGTTAGATTCTGGAATAAAAAATAGGGTGTGCCATTTGAAAAAATCGATGTGATCTTGACCTGACCTTGGGTGGCGACGCCACCCAAGGTCAAACTGACCAAATCAATAAATAGATCATTTAAAACCCTATAACTTTTGTAGGAAACATTTCTTTCGGAAATGCTTAGTTTTCGAGATATTTCACCGATCCGGAACTTTTCACTCACCCTGTATATGTATTGTGTGTATGTGTATATATATATATATATATATTAAAGCTTAATATAAGATGATCGAATACAAAGATTAAACTATTCGCCTATATTCACATAAATATAATTTTCTGTTATTATTATTATGTTATCGTTATTATTATGCTATAATGGCAAAATCTTGGATAGAGGTAAACATCTGTATCAAATATGAATATGTTACATATATGCTTGGTATATTTACACATGGGCCATGTGGATTCTCTCATATTTATCTAACACATACGCACGGACGTGCGCGCACGTACGCGCAACACACACACACACACACACACTTTTTCATTGTATCATTATGAAACATCCATTTGATTGGTATAGACATTACCGCAACAAATGTCACACAAATTGTTATTAAATATATCACCGAATTATTAATTGATGCATTTTGTATTAGATATAAACAGTTATTATAATACTATTAACAGGGTTGCCACAGAAAATGAATTTTAAAATTCCCTGATTTTTCCAGGTTTTTAGACAAAAAAATGGGAAAATTTTTCATGACTAATATAAAATATGTAAATTTTAACATTTAGAATCGAGGATTGTAAAAAAGCTAGTCTATTATTAAAAACAACGCAAAAAAAGCTTAGTAGCATATTAAAATTTTAAGTATAAATTCAAGCCAACAAAAAATTAATTAGTATTGAAAAAAAGAATACAGTTGTGACGAAAAATGGCGATCAAATAAAAACACTAAATAAAATATAAATTTTAATTGTTTTATTAAAATCGTTTAAAGTGCGCGAGTTTTGAACGTATTTGATTATAAACACGCCAGATATAATATTTTAAAAAATATAATTATTTTTTTGGAATAGGAGCAATTACAAAGAAATTGTGTGCAAATTTCAAAATTCCAGACTTTTTTATATTTTCCCCTGACTTTACCCGGTTTTTCCGGTCTGTGGCAACCCTGATTAAGATGGTTCACTACTCATCTGCATGTTACTAGATATTGATTGAGAATTATTTTCGATATTCTGTATAGGCACCTGTGAATCAGAAATATTATCAGCAGTCTTTTTAGATATAAGTACGATAGGAGCACTTGCTATTGTTGTCTCTGCTCTATGATGCTGTTTTACTGATGACGATAGTACCGCTTTTGATTTTACTTTTGCTTTAGCCTTTGCTTGCTGCTCCATGCTATCAATTTCAGCCCAAATATTCCTTACTTCCTTGAAAAGCTAAAAAAGAAAAGTATGTTCTTGTTTAAAAATAAATCATTTTTTATTTTTAAAACAATAACATTGCATTACATATTGTTATAATTTGCAATATTGATAAGACAGTAATGAAGTTTTTAACCTTTAAAGGGCCGGCGTTTTTGCCTTGAAATTTTGAATTTTTTAAATGTAAAATTCATGTATATATTGAATGTTTATGTCACGGAGGAGTCGACGAGTTTTCCGCTGGCCACTATAGTGG
>NW_017257381.1:569139-573184 GCF_001594055.1 Mycetomoellerius zeteki | reverse complement strand
GTTTCTGAAGTCAGATTATCGAAATTTTATGTAGAAATGGTGTTATTTACCTAGATAAGTCGAATTGAATAACATAGACATTTACGTATATATGAAACTTTCCTGTAACCCAGGACTAACGACGTGGACGTAGAAAGTTATGTAATCTTTTTTTCCATTTTTTTTACATTTTATATTTTTTTTTACATTTGTATTTATTTTTTTATTTTTTATTTTTATTTATTTTTTATTTATATTATTTTTTGCTAATAATCATTTTCCTCCTATCAAGTGAAAATATTGGAATTTATGGCAAAGTCTGTATTGTATGAAAATCTTCAAAACACATTCTCAGTTATATTATTGAAATAATAGCTGAATATTTGATGGGCTGCGGTAATTCAAGTTATACAGATTTCTGTTACTGGCCACTACAGTGGCCAGTCGACCCTCTAAAGGTTAAGCTTATAATTGAATAAAATAAAAATAAACTTACTTGATTCAACCATGCTTCATCCGCTAATAATTCATTCAATATTATTGTAGTATCCTTATGCGGATCGGTTACCTTTTTATCTGCTACTCTTCTCGCACATTCCAAAAACATTAAATATTTTTGATGAGCGACTTTATTATACAAGGCCACCTTTTTTTGGCAAATGCGGCATAACAAAAAGTCCTAAGAAAAAAAATAAATAAATCAATAGTTTATCACATTTTATCATGTTCTATTTGCATATCATACTTTTTCATGAGGTATTCTTGGATCAGGTGGCGAGCCTTCTAATGTAGTACCATTATATGGTTGTCCATAAAGCAAAACTCTTGTATAGATTTTTGCCTGCTGACAACCAGCACAGAATTTTCCTTTGTATTCTGATAGTGGCAAATCTTTTAACACATTAATACATGGCCATGTTGATATTGCCGTTACGAAGCTTTCTCTCCATTTAGTTGTGAACAAAAGGCGATGTTTTCTTTCTTCTGTTATTTCATCGACCGTCTTAACATTTGATAGAAAATAATCATCTAAGTAATAATAAAAAACATATTATTATTTCATCATAATGTATAAAAAAATATGATGTATAATCTATAAAGACAATAATAAAAATATCAATTTAATTTCATCTTACCTTGTTCTTGAAATATTTCAGTAAGAAAATTAGAATCCAAAGCTTGTGAGATTAATGTCTGTATATATACTTCAAAATTATCTTGATATCTTTCGGTATCTTTCATAAATTTATCAATGTTCTCACTATAAGCAAATAAAAATGACTGTTATAAGAATTTATAAAATTTGTCGAAATTGTTAAATATGATATGATTTCAACCAATTTGTTCGACTCGTTAACATATAACTATAGTTACAAGTCAGTGGCTAGCACAAGTCTAGTTGTACTTGATTGTACGTACATACGACTAATCAAAAAATTCAAAGTGCATAGAATTATATATCATTTTATATATATTTTAAAGTACAAAGAATTATATACTTACATTATATCTAAAAGAGACGGTATAAATATAAGCATATAATTATTTGTACTCTAAAAAATATATAAAATAATTTTATGTACTTTAAACTTTTTGATTGTGTGTACGCACAATGGAACACAACCAGATTTATAATGGCCACTGATCTGTAATTATAGTTATATATTAAACAAAAAGAAAGGATCATTACCAATGATCACTAAATAAAGATAACAAATCCAATAGTGTTCAGCCTGATAAAGTCACAACTGAGAGTATGCTCAATAGAGATGAAACCGATTTTGGAATTCGTAACTAATTGTAAATATATTTACTTAAAAATTTAATTAATCGCACACATAACTGTGCATCAGGTTCATACACCGATTTACTTAACCATCGATTTGTTAAAATATATTTTTTTATATAAATATTCACCTGTCATCAATGATCAGCTCATCCTTCAGAAATTCTACAATTGTTTCAGTTTTGCCCTGTTGCCAGAATTTCACTGGTACTTGTCGATATATATGACGATTTTGTGAAACCCATGCAGAATACTACAAAAAAAATTACACACAAAATAATGATATTCAATATATTCTGAAACACTCAATTAAATTTTACCGTAGGTATGTTTCTGTATAAAGTTTTTCCATTAGACTTAAATGGCTGGTATTTTTGAAGCAACGTTTTGCCATCTATTCTCCACAAAGGAGGATCTTCTTCTTCATTCAAATCTGTTTTGATCACGACAAATTCACCAGACTAAAAAAATAAAGAAAAATATTACTATATTTCTGTGTTTCATTCAATATTATAATTGCACAAATATATATTACTATAAGTCTCTTATATAACAAAGGAATTCGTGCATTTTAGGTGATTTGGTAAGCACACAGAAATCGTTGAGTTCACCTTTTCCCTTACTCAATTTTACCCGCTGAATTCGAAAATTGTATTTAAAATTGTCCTGGTATCCCAGAAACTTTTTTTACATTTTGAACAGAAGAAAGCAACGATTAATTTTCACTTTGTTGAACTATGCTGCGAATTTCTCTGTTTTATAAAAATCGTTTTTTTTCATTAAAATAAATTATTATTAAAGTCATGATTTTTACTTGCACTATACAGAATAGTCCATTTTAATCAATACAGTCAATTTTTTCCGAAATTAATAATGATACGAAAAACTGTTTTAGATGAAAGTAGAACGATTTCGAGAGGGACGTATATTGGCTAAATTGTTTTTCTTAAAGGTGGAGACACCAAAAAGATATCAAGGTCACCTCTACTTTTTTAAATGGAGCTATATGATTTTTCTATGTACGATTGCTCTAATTATTTTGCATACAAAGTAATTTAAGGTAGAGATATAAAAAACCTAATAGTTTACGAGATATTTTATACTTTATTATGGTACATGTTGGCATAAAGTGTTAAATATCTCGTAAACTATTAATTTTTTTATTATTGCACCTTAATACTTGTATAAACTGAATAATGAGATGAATCAATTGATATAAAGGAAACACATAGTTGCTTCAAAAACATACGTAAAATGGATACTTTTTTAAACGAGCGCAACTATGTGTTTCCTTTACATCAATTGATTCATCTCATTATTCTGTTTATAGTATGAAGTACGAAGTATAGTATGAAGTATGAAGGTATGATTATAAAAAAATTACGAGATATTTAACATTTTATGTCAATATATGCCAGAATAAAATATAAAATATCTTGTAAACTACCAGTTTTTATATGTCTACCTTAATACTTTTTCATGCAAAATATGTAATTAGAGGAATCATATTACATAAAAAAAATCATATAATTCCACTTAAAAAAGTAGAGATGATTTTCCTATCCTTTTGGCACCTCCAGCTAGAAGGAAAACAACATGATCAAAATACATCATCCTCGAAGGCGTTCCACTTTCATCTAGAACATTTTTTCGTATCATTATTAATGTCGGAGAAAATTGACTGTACTGATTAAAATGGACTATCCTGTACAAGTGCAAATAAAAGTCATGACTTTAATAATAATTCATTTTAACAAAGAAATAATTTTTATATAAAAACAAAGAGAAATTCGCAGATATGATTCAACAAAGTGATAAAATCAACCGTTGGTTTCTTCTGTTCAAGATGTGAAAAAAATATTTCCCGGCTATACTAACAATAAGACAATTTTAACTACAATTTTCTGATTCAGCAAGTAAAACTGAGCAAGAAAAAAAGATGAATCCAATGATCCTTGCGTGCTTTCCAAATCGCCTAAAATGCATGAACTCTTTTACGAAAAAGCATTTTTTACTATTATAAAATTTAAGATAATATTAAAAATTACCGCATCTTCTAAACCTATCGAATGCTGCATGCAAAATATATAATAAAATTGTTAATTTATTTATATTTTCAGTGATATTTATATTTTATATGCATATACACACACACATATATATATATATATATATAATTTATATACAGAGTAGGCCATTTTAATCAATACACGCGAATATCTCGTTAGATAAGCAAGATAGCGAAAAATGTTTCAGACCAAAGTTATATGGCTTTGAGGG
>NW_017257381.1:562242-569101 GCF_001594055.1 Mycetomoellerius zeteki | reverse complement strand
CGTGCGTGCGTGCGTGCGTGCGTGCGTGCGTGCGTGCGTGCGTGCGTGCATGCGTGCGTGTGTGCGTGTGTTTATACACATACTATGGACGGTTTAAAAAATCCAAAATATTTTTTTTCAACCGCCTTATTGAAATCACTTATTCCTTATGGTTAAAAACAGTCACGCATTTTTAAAAATATATGCAGAGGTCGCGCAAGTTGCATTTGTAATAAAAATTGTTTTTCAATGTTTTAATTTTTTTTCTAAAAGAACTTTACAAGAACTTTTTTTATCAAATTAAAATAAATATATTATTAACCTGTACAGTATAAATATAAAAATATGCTTTGAAAAAATCTTGAGTATATTTAATTACCCTCTTAATTTAAATCTACAATATCAAACTTTTCGATTTTTTATTTTTTAATAATTTATATACACAGTAAATAAGTTTTCTCCGAGTATACAATCGAACACTTGCTGTGTATCAGAGAAATACGTATGTACGAAAAATCAGGCATTAAAAAATTTTTTTTACCTTATCAGCTCACTGAATCTAAGGATATAAAATAAATTACACTTTTAACCGTGTATATAGACACACAATAGCTCTACTTTATTTTGAAAAAATTTAAGAACAATAATAAATTCCTGAGACACTCACTGAGACATAATTTTACGTTATTAGAATTTACACAATTTATGTACACAAAAAATGTACATTTGTTTTAGAAAAAAATAAAAAACCGAAAAACATTAATTTCCATCAAATGCGACTTGGGCGAAATCTGCATATTTTTTAAAAAATTTTGAAAAAATAAGAGTGAATATTTTTAACCATAAGCAATATATGGTTTCAATAAAGCGGCTGAAAAAAATATTTTGGTTTTTTGAACCGCCCTAATACATACGTACCGACATACATACCAACATACAAACCAATATAGAATATTCTAAATAGTTTCTGCAGAACATAGTAGATACCTTAAATGGCGAAATATCAATATCTTCATCACTTGCCGCCGCTACTAATTTTTCATCGATTCTACAAGAAAGTTTGCCGGAATTATTAGAATTTTTCGAGAACATCTCATGCTTCTTCCTCGTCAATTTTTTTGAGACAATAGCTTCCCCGGACGAATAACCGTCCTCTTCTAACATCTTCCTAATCTTTTTTGTAATAACGGGCCTTACACGTTTCTTTCTTTTTTCTTCTTCATCGCCAACCAATTTTACAGCAGGTGTCCATGCTGGATCAGAATCGGAATCTACCTGTTCCTCATCATTATCAAAATAATCTATACCTTGTTGACGATCTAAAAATTGTTTCACTGACGTTTTCTCTTTTGCCTTTCTTCTCGATGTTTGACGTCTTGGAGGAAGAAGTAAAGGATCCACTGTGCAAAATAATATGTCTTTAAAGGATTATTAATTTAAAATAAATTTATATATTACATATGTGTGTTTATATTACCTTCTTCAATTTTCTTTGAAGACTTTTTCTCTGCTTCTGTTGCTGCAGCGGCAGCTGCTGCTGCCGCAGCAGCTCTTCTCTTTCTATCTGTAGGTCCACCAGGCTTAATAGGCCGACCTTTTCTACCTTTTCCTTCTGATTTTACAGTAACAGCTTCAATATTGTTTGTATTATTTACATTTTGCATTTTCTTTTCTATTTTCTTAGGAGGAAATGGAAAATCATCGTCACTAGTAAAGCCATCGTCGCTCGAATCGAAATTTAATTTCTTTCTTTCTTTCGGTAGTGGAAAATACCTAGGATCATTAGCGTAATCTATTATTGGTGTTTCTTTAACCGGTGTCTCCTTTATTAACACTGGCTTTTCTTGAGATTTGATACTTTCACCGTTAATCGAAACTTCCGCAGATTTACTCGGCTTAACAGATATATACGGTTTTGACCTATTCCACGTTGCTTTCCTACCACCACGTATGACAGGTGGTGGAGAAGGATCCTTTTCACCTTGCAGAAATTTTAAATAACTCGTCATAAATCCCGTATTAGGATCTCTGGTGGGCCGTTTAAAATCTTTATTTATTTGTATCAGTTGTTGATCCTGCTGAAGAAAACCTAATTCTTCTTCAATATTAGGAACGATCACTTTAGGCTGATCATCTCTGACCTCTTGATTATAATTAGTGTTTTGATTCGTAGTGTTATCGCCAAATCCTATTGGCGTTATCTCGACCGAGGGTTGAAATTCATGCGAGTGATGCGAATGATGACCTGCGGGAATATGAAAAGTCGGAAAATATGGGATGGGTGGTGGTGCATGATGGTGCGACACCATTAATGATTGATGTTGATGAGCCGGGGTGCCCACGAAATTACTCGAATGGTGCAATGATGGCTGAGAACCGAAGGCACTGGACGCGGTGGGAAACATTTTGGCGGTCGATGGTGGTAAATTCCACCGTTCGAATTCGAAGTAACCATTTTGCTGTTGTTGATTCGCCGCATTATGATGCGCAGGTGGAGGTATCCTACTGAGATATTCTGTCATCGTCGTGCTGCCTGTAAGCTCATTAGGTAATGATGTACCATGTCCATTCTTTTCCAAATTTTTCCTCTTTTTATTGACGCTATCGACTTTTCGCCGTTCTTCGACCTGCTTTTGTTGTTCTACCGTACCAACCGAGGTAGCAACAGTTGTATGCTGTTGCAAGCAGGGACCTTGTTGCAATGTTTGCAGATTCTTTACGATGCTCATTGGGTCCCCCCTACAGCTGCTTAAATCTTGCAACGCCACTTGATTAGCCTCAAAATATGATTGCTGCCTATCTGTTGATATATTCATAAGTCTTTGTACTTGTTGTTGGACTGGCAAACTCTGTGCATTTATACCGCTGCTAGTTGCCGTATTTGCACTAGTGTAGACGGAAAACTTTCTGTTGCCGTTCGCCGTTTGCCGATTGCCATTTTCCCAACAAACCTGTTGTTTTTGCGTTTGTGAGAAGTCTTGTTGTTGTCTATCATATGTTTTACTCTCTGTATTGTAAAGTGTCTTGTTACTTTCTGTGGTGCCTAATGCTCGTGTGATCACCGATGAGTAAGCTACCTGTCCCTGTGATGCTGGTCTAGGAACAGTAACATCCAAAGGTGACGGTGGAGCGACATGTTGAGTGACTCCACTTTTATATGCTGCACCATTAGTACACTGACTACCGTTAGTCTCATGCTGTTGCAACGGTGATGGTGACGACATAGTCGCCATCGGACTATTGTACATTGGATATGCTGGACTTGGTACATGACCCAAGGGACTAGCCTGTGAATGAATCTGCAGAGGACTTGGTCGTCGTGGAACAACGACATTGCAGTCGGGTCCATTTTGCGTCGAAGTATTGGACGAATAAGCAGAATCCGTCGATGTAGCAGACTTGGATCTGCCCGGATGATGATATTCCGCATCGCTTGTCGATCCTGTCAAATAATGTCTATAAGTGGTCTGTTGCGGCTGCTGCTGTTGTTGTTGCTGCTGTTGCTGTTGTTGCTGCTGCTGCTGCTGCTGCTGCTGCTGCTGCTGATTCAAAACATGAAATGTTTGTTGCTGCTGTTGTTGTTGCTGAGGATGTGACTGTAAATTGCTGTTAGATGATGTTCTCTGACTATTCGTAAGCTTGCTATTGGTATTATTACAAGTGTTATTTGCAGTGTAATTTAAGTTCCGGTTTTCCATGATAGAGAAACTAATTGGAGACGATTGACTACTGTCATGTCCCTGTTGCTCATTTCGTCTGTGCTCAATTCCGTGGCTCCCTAGGTCTGGATAAATCTTGGTCTGCGCTTTGGTCTGAATATTCTGTTGAGTCGCGGTAGTGGTCGTCGTTTTATTTGATGGCGATGCAAAATTGCCATTGCGCGTTCCCTGTTTATCCTGAATTACTTGTGTGGAACCTGACCGAACAGGACCACTTAGAAAAATTGTCGTGGTCGATCTCGAGGACGGTTGCGATATTCTATATTCTTTGCTAGAAGAATTGCTCGGTGTTGATACGATACACGATTGCTGATGTAGTGATGGTTGGACTTTTTCATTTTCAGTGGCGGACTGACCTCCATTACCAGCGCCTGGGTAACTATCAGTCAAGGTGTCAGAACTAAAGGTTGGAACTTGATGAAAGAATGTTTGACTATTGTTGACTTGCAACGTGGACTTTATGCTAACGGTAGGTGATTGAGATCTCACACTGACCGACTTTTTTGTGTCAGTTGAACAGCCAGATGCCTTAAAATCTGTGTTGCACGCAGACGGAGTGGTTATTTGAGATGTACTAATATTGTTTAAGGTCTGTGTCGTACTAAAATGAGTATTAAAAGTGTTTTCATAGCCAGTACTATTAGATTTTGTAGAAGGTGGACCTGGAGACGATGGAACAACGCTTTCGTGTGGTAAAATGCCAAATGGGCTAGGAAGTTGCGTATTGTTCTGAGACGTCCAGGCTAACGTCGATGTCGTAGGCAACGTCGATGTCGTAGGCGACGTCGACGCTCCATGCTGCTCAAAAAATGTAGCTTGATGAGCCGAGCTATAATTCTCTCTCAATGTAGAGATATCAGATTCAGTTGTGGTGTTCTGTTTTGTCACTGCTTGTGCTTGAGCAAGTACTTGTCTGTGTTGAGTAACATAGTGTGCCTGCTTAGTATTAGGATGAAACAAAGGTGAAAAGACTTCATAACTCACAGGAGGCGGAGATAGAAATCCCCCTGGGTTAAAGGGAGACGGTTGACCTGCCAGAGTTGCTGTCGTATGAGCTGCTTGTAAAAGTAATTGTGACGTCGTTGTTGATGGTACTGCCTGCGCGGCAGCTGTTGTTAAATGATGAGGTACAAAATCACTAGTTGTAGTTGATGTTGTTTGAAACGTTCCAGTGGAGCTGCTCACAGTTAGACGATTATACGACGTATACCATGGACCAACGGGATCCATTACCCAAGCTTGGCACTATGGTGCCTCACTTGGTATATATTTAGTAGATTCTCCTGTCTGTCAATGTCTAAGATATACTCTTTCATAACATAATATTTATCATCATTTTTTAAAATTATTTCCACTTTTTTATAACTTATATACTGAAAAACATATTTCAAGTTAACATACACACATAAAAAGTTCATCCAAGCATCTGGATTAACAGCATAGCAAGAACTCCTATCTTATCTGAAAAAAAGAAAAAAAAAAGAAAAATAAATTGTATGTTTAATTATTTCATAGTAGGTAATTAACAGTGATTACTAAAAATAAAAATTATAATATTTCCAATCGTCCTGTATTCTCTGCATTCTAATAAATTTTATTTATGCAATATGTTGTTACTCCAACGAGATATTTAGCACAGTGCAAAACAATAAAATCATCAAAATGTAAAACAACGTATATAGAAGAAACATAATATAAATAATACCATTACCAATATGACAGCCTTTTCCAGTCTTATTAATTCTGTCAATTAACATAAAGCGATATGACATTTCCATAACACTGTTAAAAGACCGAATCACGCGAACGGTAATAAAGGAGAGAAAAAACTCGTGGACTGACTTACATTTTACACAAGTTCCAGGACGAGGCACAATGAAAGAGGTGTGCTGCAGCCGATTGAATACAAGTCTCTGGGATATCGTGAGATCGAGCAAGTGGGTTCAAACAGACGACAGATGATTGCGAATGTTCACAGAATCCAAGTTTATTTCGTCGACAACGGTGCACTGTGACATGCGTGACGATCAGCTACAGCCGGCAGCGATGGCAATCGACACGAGCACTGTTCGTCCGACGACGACGGCGACGGCGACGACGACGGCGACGGAACGGCGGGAAACGGCTGTCGCATACTCGGTAAGACGGCAACAACGACGATGACGCTATCCTCTCGGAGGACGCGTAACCATTGCCATACGGCAGATACGGCGGGCCGTATGCCGCGAGACGATGCGACGCTCGCCAGGCCACCGAACACGACGACGTCTTGGCGAGTAACACCGGGATAAATATGGCTACACGAGCGAGAGTCTTGATACGGAGAACGCACGACACGCGATACACGCGATACACGGGCGGCACCAACGACAACGACAACGGCGGCAGCGGACGCAGCACCACCGGACGGCAAGTCGTGCTCACATGATCCGAGTGTATGTAGCAACCGTAACGAAAAACGCGCATTACGAGCACCACTTCGCATACGTCGCAACCACGGTGGTAGTTGGACGTTGATACTCGTGCGAGATCATGTATTGTCTAGCAACAAGAACCGATAATGCATCGATATCTGTGCTCACCATGCACAATCATGCATGTCTCACAATGTCATCTCACACCGTTGACCGCTACAGACTACAACCCTACAACTGCTCATTACTGGCATTACTGCCATTACTGAATATTTAGTCACTCTCGTCACTCTTGTGATGTCGATTCGTAAATCGATGCATCGAAAATCGATTTTCTTTTTACTCTTGAAAAATCGATTTTCTTATTTCTCGATTCTTCCGGAATCGATCTAATTTTTCAAAGGCCTAAAGCATAATTCACACTGGACACAGCAAGCGTCAAACGGCGGAGCAGCAACCAATCAGCAAGGCGATATTGTTTACGCCACTGTAAATATCGCCTCACTGATTGGTTGCTGCTCCGCTGCTTGACGCTTGTTGCGTCCAATGTGAATTAGGCATTATGTTTAGTTCCCCACGGAGCGACTTCTTCGGAAAACGGACTGTTATTCTAACCTCAAACCGTCTTTTAATTTAAAAGATTCTTTCATTACCTTCTATTATAATAAAAAATATATTTTTACAAGAAATTTTATTTTCTTGCAGATTCTTTTACTATTCACACTGCATCCGATTTTCGTCGTACGC
>NW_017257381.1:507810-562192 GCF_001594055.1 Mycetomoellerius zeteki | reverse complement strand
TCGGAATCCTGTTTTCTGATTGGTTACAGAGCGTACGACGAAAATCGGATGCAGTGTGAATCCAGCATGTGGCAACGGGTGTTTTCTAACAACGTATACAATTCGCGTAATTAATTGGTCTGTTTTCTGTTCCTGCACTAGACTGCACTAGAACTCTCTTTCTCACTTTCGTTAAATATCAAACATATATCTATCTCACTTTAAGTTCCAAAAGTGTACACTAGTTCAGTCACAGAAAACAGACCTAATGGCTGCGTTCAGCAGAACGTTTGTTTTGCAACTGTTGGAAGTTTCCTTCGCGCTAATTGGATCATACTTTTAGATCTAGAAGAATGGTCCTATCTCAGCAGACAATCATAAAACGGTTGCAAAACTGTTGAGTCTGCTGAACGCAGCCATTGTCTTCCTAACCTATGACATCACGTCCATTGGTGAGACTTCGCGTTTATCTTCTCGGTTGTTTTCACGTTCATGGCCACAGTCGGACAAACCAGACTAGCCAATAGAGATTGACCGCCGTATATTTAGCAGATAAGTTTGATTTTTTATTTTTTCTTTTATTGGAATAATTTGGGAAAATTTAGGAAAATAGTCTCATAATTTAGGAAATAATAATTTATTTATAATCAATGAAAATTAATCGAGCGTATAGTTAGTAGGAATATTTAACATTTCTCGTTTTCTTTTATTACAAAAGTTTGGGAATAATATGGGAAGATTTAGAAAAACAGTCTCATAATTTAGGAAATAATTTCATTGTAATTATAACATAAATTTAATAAAAATAAAAATCAGTGTCACCATTGTGCGGTATCATTTTCTATATTATCGACTGTTTACTTGCACCTCATTTTGATGCGTGGATCATAATTTACACAAAAATCCAGGTAATCCTGTTACTTCCAATTATAGTAAATCAAAAATAGTAAAATATAAGAGAGAGAGAGAGAGAGAGAGAGCAAAAATATTAATACTTTTGCTCAAAATTGACGACTTATTTTTCATAAAATTAATCTATTTCGAAGTTTAAGGTTTGAGTAATGAACAGATTATTTTATTTATTATACTATCTTTAAGAATAAAATTTCAAAATCCAGCTCTCTCTCTTTAGGAGGCTTCATAGTTTCATAAAATATAAGTAAAAAACAAGTTTCATGACAAAATATTTCTTCTACAAGGCCAAATATACGGTGGAGTGCAGATATGTATCTGTACCACAAATGAGGTGTAAATGAGTTTTTCTCGTCACTATTGCTAGCCCTTAAGTAATAATTATAACAGCGTCAATCAATTGAGAAATATAGGTACACTTATATTCTTACAACTGCCAAATTTTATTGCTACGATAAAGATCAAGTAAGTAGTTTACGAAAACTCACGGATCGCCGTACCCGGTAGCACGAGAGAAAAATAGGATTCAACAATTAAGACACTTAGTTGAGTATATCGCAGATATCATAAAGTATACCAATGCCACTGTGTCCTTGGTAGAATGATAGGAAATATACAACTTCGTCGAGACATCTAGAGATTTAAATTTAAACGTATTGACTCAATCGCAACTACAATAAAGGATTTCAACCTTCGCTTATTATACGAAAATAAGGAGAGATCAAATAATAAATAAATAAATAGTAACAAAGTATTGTGTATGAATCAATAAAATACAATCGATACAAATTGTAATCACGAAGGCATTATCAAAATGAATTAACTAACTTTTAACAAACTTGATTATACAGTGGCGGTATCACAGTTACTTTGATATCATACAATATTTGTAATCATTCGTTTCTCTCACAAGTTGAACTAAAACAGTCACATATTACAGATGATAGATAACTGTATGCAACTACATCATTTTCTTACATAAATTTACAAATACATATTTTCTAGAATAAGATATTTTTAGAATGTCTGTGCATTTTTAAATGTATTTGTTATAAAAATAAATAAATAAGCTGTAAATTGTATTTTTTATAAGGAAATTAATATATTATCGATTGTGATTGGATTTAGTGTTTAAAAAACAAAATTAAAAAGTTATAATCGCGTTAAAAAAAAAATAAATAAATAGTATGTGGTAGCACTAGGACGCATAGACCCGGCATAGCTTTGGTTTTTTTTCTTCTCGTAAAATACATTGACATTAATATCTAATTACGGTAACATTAAGAAATGCAATATGTGACCAATATTGCTGCTTTATTTACGTTACTGTTTTACGAGGACCTTAATGAAGGGCTACCTCATTTGCATTTTTCGCTGTTGCCATACTGCAAACTTCCTATATGCGGTAGTTAACAATTGATTAAGATGACTCGTCAAATGTTGACTAACTGCAGAGAATTCTCTTTGCACACGATCCTGGGAGAAATGGAATTCATATATTATAGAATAATGAATTTTGTATAAATGAATAACATGCTTATTTGTGTATATGAAGTCACCATTTACTTACTTCAAAGGGTTTTAGTTTAGCGGAATGAAATCTATGTAAAGCTTCGTGCATTCTGATTGCTTTTTCTTCAAGCTGTGGTGTTGTCGGAGGAAAACTTCGCCAGAAGTGTCTCAACAACTCACATATACACACATACACGTTACGTAATTCCTTCTCTAAATCTTTCGGTATTAACTCTATAATATGTATATTTACATAATTATTTACCTATATTTATGTATTTATATCTATATATATTTAAATTAACAATAATAATAAATTTAAATTAATAACTAATAAGTTATAGACTCCTTTAATAACAATAAAACAAAAATTCATACATAAGGTTATAGGAGTTACTCTCTGGTTGTTGTAAATTTCGAGAATATATTACATTACACAATACCATATAATTTCGAAATTATATTAATCTCGAAATTTACAACAACCAGAGAGTAATTCCTATAACCTTATGTATGAATTTTTGTCTTATTTATTTATATTTAAATTATTTCACATTGACTAAAGAATGCAAAAAGTCACTAATGATAATTTACTAAATATTATATATAATATGTCATTTGTAATATGAAGAATATATTCTTACGTCCAAGACTTTCTTCTCGGAAACCTTTCATTAAAGATCCACCAGGTGTTAATTCACCTAAAGCTGATACTGCCGCAGCTGGACTAACTAAAGAAGTGGCTGCTTGTCGCGGTAATATACTACCGGATAACCATCCAGAAGCTTCTTTTTTTAAGTGATTTAATGTAATGAACAATTCTTCCAAAGTTGGTTCTGTACTTCCGTAGTTTGGTATAGGTCCATGCAAATATCTATCTACATGCATTAGATTTAACGGTGCTCCATTATTTGTATTTATGTCACAGCTCTTGTCAAGATCATCATAAGTTATCTTCTCTTGTATTCTACGCTGTAAAAAATATATTTAAAAAGGTTAAATAACCCATCCTCAATCCCACCAAACATAAATTGTAAATACATCAAATGGAGTGCAAAGTTGTACTTTTTTAGTCTTTGGTTCATCATCTAGTTCGTTGTTCGCTATTTTACTTGCAGATGGTGTAGATCCATTTAATTGTGGTTGATTGGTTTGTATCAACTGTTTGGCAGTGCTAGCTTTCATAACCATTATGCTATGTTGATTAAATCTCTTGATCATATTTTGATGTACTATATTTCCAGAGGTTTTATCTGCTTTACTACAACCGCTTCCATAATTTTCATCTAATGTTTGATCCTCAAAGGAAGTAATATCTACCAAAGGATCATTTATCTCAGTTTGAAGATCTTTCTTAAGTTCTTGATCATCTATTTTGGCACATTCGGTAAAAAGATCCTTGGTCCCAGTATTGATACGGTCTCTGTGAAAATAATGTGATTGAAAGAATTTTGTCCAGAAATCTGACTCTGACATTTTATGAGGCACATTTTCTTGATGTTTCCTTTTAACGGCTGGATAAGTCTTAAATATACATTCTATCACATCGACAGTTAAATTGTATTTTAATCCATTGCAACCGTCAGTTTGTGGCTTAATATCCGCCTAAAAAATTTGATCAATCCGTTATTCACAATTTATATGTTAAGCAAAAATCTAACATCTTTATAAAAGAAAGCATTATTACCAGGAAAGCACTATTAACACCTATCTCTTGACGTTGTATCTTTTTAGCTTGTGTATACTCTGCAGCATGTTGTGACCAAAATTCTTCCGATGATATAACTTGCGTGATTACTAGATCACGATATAATTGAAGCAACATAGGATGTTCTTGAAGAGTTCTAAAAAAAAGGAATGTGTTTGTAAATAAATTGTTCATCAATTATTTGTGAAGTACTCTTTACAAATATTAACTTAAATTAAATTAAGCCTTACCTATTTTTTTCTTCTAGCTCCTTGTTAACTTTTCGCTTAAATTTTGGTAGTAACTGTTGCAATAACTCTTTTACATCGTCGCGATCTTTAATTTGTGCTTCTTGTCCATTTTTATTTACAAAATGAAATGTGGATGATGTGCCATCATGCAACACCACCTGTAGTTGTATTTTTGATTTTCCCTCTGGTGATATTTTTTGCACTGCAAAGAAGGAATCAATAATTTCATTCGTTTATTGATTGATATATAATTTATATATTTACATACATTATTTGACAATAACATACATGAATAAACATATCATACATATATATGTATATAAACTAAAACATTAAACTAATTACATCAATTTGTTATACTTATACACAACTTTAAGTCTTACATTTAATATCAGCATATTTATGGCTGACAGAAACAGTATCTCTGTTATCAAGCATCCATGCTATTCGTTCGTTCATTACATATAAAGTACCATCCCCTTTTTTATAACGTACTTGACTCACTTGCATCAGCACATCTTCTGAGGATGTAGTCATGGTGGATGTGAAGCGTAATACAATTCTTTTAAAAACAGTAAATACAATCCTAAAAATTATATCCTATTAAGAATAATATGCACAGATATATGTATTATTTTAAGAACAAGTTATACTTATTATTCATAAAATTTTATTTTAAATAGAAAAAGATCGTTACTGTTCATAAATATACTGAACAAAAAATAATTTTTTATATAAGATTGACTGATAAGAATAATTATTATGGAAACAGAGAAAGTATCACTAATTTGCATGAGTGATGAAAAAAATTCTTATAAAGTCGTAGAATAGAAAATGTGAGACGTATTGTATTCCATAGAATTCGAGACATTTTCATGTCCTTGAATATCGCGCGATGATTGTATTCGATGCCTCTTTGTATAATCACTTCGAATCTTTGGGAAAAAACACATGAAGAGTGTCGCATGATGAGTGTAACATGATCACGACGAGAAATAGTTCCGAGGAAATAGCAATTCGCGTCGCGGTGTCAAACAAATACCAAAACGATGTCTGTGATAAGTGGTAAGACCCAGACCCATCCAAGTAACAGTGAAAGATAGTCGTGCATTTCCCATCGACCAAGTATTTCTCGTGTCGCGAAAATCAGCTTTCCACATATTTCAGTGAGAAAAACGCGTGTTTCTCGTTAACAACGAGTAAAATTCGTTGTAAAAACGCACGTTTACCAGTGGCGGATCGCCGAATGCCACGGAACAACGTGAAGATCCGTCGAACGGCACGGCCATGTGCAGAAACACACCACGGCAGTAGACGCATCGCAAGCGCGGCCACGGCCACGGACGGACGACAATACCATCGACGGCATCGACATCGACCTATGCCGATCAGTGCCGATCTATCAGGCGACTGACGGCATTAAGGCTGGTATTCATAGTCAGTTCTTATACACTGCTTTCCATTTGATGACACAAATCGACACAAGCATCGTTCTATCCTTCTTGATATTCAGAGAGTGACAAAGCTAGAACGATACTTGCGTCGACTGTGTCTCCTAAAAGGAAAGCAGCCATATTCAAGATCGTCTTAAGTTCAGCCTTGAGATGGCACGAATCAATCAGAGAGCCGCATTAGCGTATTAAGGCATTACTTAAGACGGTCTTGAAATAAGAACCGACTATGGGCCAGTTTCACCAACGTCGATTAAGGTTGATCGTGATCAACTGTCAACCGTAATTGGTCAATTCTTCTAAACAGCAAATGCGATTGGTCAGTTAACGGCCGCATTAAGCTGGTTTTACATTAATCGCATCGCAGCGTTGCAAGCGTTGCAGTCCAATCAGAGTCGAGCTAGCCTGACGTTGATTGGACCGCAACGCTTGCGACGCTGTGATGCGACTAATGTAGAACCAGCTTTACACGTACAACAATGGCTGCGTTCAGCAGAACGTTTGTTTTGCAACTGTTGGAAGTTTCCTTCGCGCTAATTGGATCATACTTTTAGATCTAGAAGAATGGTCCTATCTCAGCAGACAATCATAAAACGGTTGCAAAACTGTTGAGTCTGCTGAACGCAGCCAATTTTAGTCGTAATCGTAAGGCTGTAAGCAAATCGGCCAATCACAGTCGAGCGTTTAAAAACACGAGATCTTAATTTTGATTGTGATTGGTCGATTTGCTTGCGATCTTACGATTCCGACTAAAATTTTTGTACGTGATGGCCTTTATGACGACGCATTATGGCCCGTTTACAATACACGTAATAAGCTTGGTTTAAGAAGTAAAAGTAAAAAATTGACCAATCACAGTCGAAGAATAATCGACATTGGATATTGTTTATGCCGCTGTAAATATCGCCTCACTGATTGGTTGCTGCTCCGCTGCGTCCGTGCTTGACGCTTGCTGCGTCCAGTGTGAATTAGGCATTACTTCTTAAACCAAGCTTACTATGTGTATTGTAGACGGGCCTTAAGACTGTCGTACTATTTGGTTTATTCAGCTTATACTTTTTACACTCAGCATCTGCGCTTTCTTTCTTTTCAGTGCCAAATATATCTATCTCATTTTAAGTGTAAAAAGTGTAAAAAAGTGTAAACAAGTCGACTCGACAGAGCTATTGTATATATGTATGTATGTACACACCATGGACCATGGTACACAATAGTGAGCTGAGCAACAGTTGAATGAGTCGTGGTGAGTTGTACGGGTGAGGTGTCGGTGTATCTGCGACACCTTGAAATGTCAAATTCGGCGAAAATTTACGGTAAGTCCGATTATCATCGCCACGTGAAAGTTGCGCCCACAGTCGCGTGCGTAATTTTCGCAGTTGCACTCGTCGCTATCCGGACTCGTCCAATCGGATGCCGATTGCCGCATTCTGTTACATACTTTTTTTTCAATCCAAAAGTCTGAAAAGAAAAAGTCCTGCGTCGTTTCGTCCTTTCCCTTTCCCTCCACTGTCTCATTGATATCGCATAGGTATCGTGATTAATTGCTACGACGGGCTATAAAATTACCACGTCGTGCTTCCTACATGTTATGAGACAGGAAATAGCCTCCCTCCTCTCCTCCCCCCTCTCTCTTTCTTTCTTTCTCTCTCTGCGTGGATTTTTGATTGTCGTGATGATCGAGTGATCTGTCAATCGCGAAGTAGGCGTTAATACGTTCGCGCTACGAGTGCTACGAATGCTATGAGGCGTAGCTAACAATGAAGTAACGCGAAACATATTCTATTGGCAGACGACACATGTTTATTTTGCAAATGTACGCGAATTTGATAAATTGTAAATAGTGAGATAATTGGATAACGGAGCTATCACGACATGTACTGATGTATGTACACACTGAGCAGGGGGAAGCTCCTCCCCCACTCCCCTCAAATTTGACAGGAAGAAATAATTAATGGTAGAAGTTTGTATAATAGTTTCTTTTATTTATTTTCTTTCACAAATAAGTTTTAGTATGTGTTTCTGAATAACATATTATATTAAAAAACGGCATTGATATCTTTATTAAAAAATAAAATAACGAAAAATTTACATTGCACATTATTTTTGTTCCATCCTTTTTTTGATACTGTATATACTATTTATATTATATGTATAACAAGCAATATTTTTTTAGAGGAGTAAAAAGATGCTATGGCAGCTTCGATTGTATCACGCAACGATGAGGAGTTGAATGAGGAAACAGAATCAGAGGCCAGTAGTATATATCAAGGATCAGTAATCTCTACCGTACCTGATCGTCACGGATTTCTAGGCGGTTCACAATACAGTCCAGAAAGGTAATTTAACCTCTTTTTAACATGACAACATTTCAATAAGTGTTTTCAAGAAGTTAAATTTTATTGTAATATAATGACTTTATGAAATAGGAAACAATCTATACCACCTGATGTGATATTGCGAAGGGAAAGAAAATGGATACAGATGCTGAACAATTGGAGTCTTTTTATGACTACGAATTACCGTAAAGTCCGTGAGAGATGCCGCAAAGGTATACCACCTTCTGTGAGACTACGCGCCTGGCTAAACCTATGTGGTGGTCAGCTTCTAATGAACGAGAACCCAAATTTGTATGAAGAACTGATCAAACGACCCGGTGAGTCCAAATACATAGAAGACATCAAGAAGGATCTCCATCGTCAGTTTCCACATCATGAAATGTTCGTCGAGAATGCACCTGGACAGCAGGAACTGTTCCAAGTTCTCAAGGCGTACTCCATTCTGAACAGCAAAGTGGGCTACTGCCAAGCTCAAGCGCCTATCGCTGCATTTTTGCTGATGCATATGCCGGCAGTGCAAGCATTTTGGTGTCTCGTTGCGATATGTGACAAGTATCTCATCGGTTATTATAGTCAGGGCATGGAAACGTTGCTGCGCGATGGAGATATTCTCTTCGCTCTTTTGAAGAGAGTCTCGCCCGTTGCGTATAAACATCTAGTTAGTACACATGAATTCTTATGTAAATTTTCTATATAATTATATCGATCGTTTTAGAAAAACAAATTGAAAATCAATTTTAATTATACGTGGAATTTTTTTAAAACAACTCTGTAGTTAATAGAATTTTTATGTTTCTCGAACAATGTAAATAAGAATTTTATAATAAAATTTTTTTTTTTTTTTTTAAGTTATAGACTGATCATAAATTAGTTAGGGATTTAATTGATCGTATTTACTATTTTAGAAAAAACAAAAAATGGAACCAATCTTATATATGACGGAATGGTTTTTGTGCGTTTACACGCGAACATTGCCGTGGGAAAGTATCTTGCGCATATGGGATATGTTCCTTTGCGAAGGCGTGAAAGTGATCTTCAAAGTAGGTCTGGTACTATTGAAAGGTAGTCTAGGTCGTACTTCTCTTACCAAACGTTGTCCAACGACATACGAAACCCTCCAAGTGCTGAGAAATCCACCCCAACATATCATGGAGGAGGAGGTCTTGGTTTATCAGGTGCACACTTTTTTACGCAAATATGAATATTACAAAAGAATTACATTTATTATAAACGATATTTTTTAATAAACTATTATGTAGTTAAGTTAAATTGATAATAATTACTATATAAAATTGGTAAATTTATTTCTAATTTAATTTTTTTACATTTTTCAAAGATTTTTATTTTAACTCAAACGTTTTTTCGGTATGGCATTTTTTCTAATGCTTTTGCAATGTTTTTTCGATTGCTTATTTTTTTTATATGAAGATATATACTGTAATTTACTATTATGTTTTTAACATGGCATTTTGATTGAAAAACATGTCTTTTACAATGTGTTCATTTTTATGAAACAAGCAAAATCAAATTGGGTTGATTTACCATATACCAGTGTTATTTCTATGATGATACATTAAGGGTTAAAATTATAAGATTTTAACGTAATTTTTATGCTTTTATAAATAAGATGAAATATTATATATTATCTGTATTTTTCTTAATGCAGATTCAGAGGTTGAATTTGAGCGAAGAGGATTTTGAATATGAGCATCAGAGGCAAATGTTGAAAAGAAAGGCGGCGGAGAAGGAAACTGCCAATCGAACTGACTGATGATTAAGTAGTTAGATGAAAATATGGGGCGAAATGTGACAACATTTTAACGTATAGCGTCTCAACGTGTGCCTTCCTTTCTGTTCTTTTGATACTGTATCCGCAATTTGTATGTTAGAATTTTTTTGTATTGTAAAATCCAGAGATATGATAAAAAACGGATAGGTACATACACTCTCAAAATACACTACTCAACAAAAAGTAGGGAACACTCGAACACGCTCAAAATTGCACAATATTCAGAACACTATAAAAGTAAAAGTGTCATTTTTGCTACAATGTTCAATAACTCGATGAAAAAAAATCGTAGAACGATCAATAAAAAAACAAATTGAAAGTAAAGATTCACTCTTTCGAATGCTGTGAACCGCATTATTGTGCAATTTTTAGTACACGCCACAGACCTTTGTCAAATTTAATCAAAATTTTCAAATTTGACGGGTATCCATTTGTATCCACGTAGCTCCATGAAGGATCGATCAAATTGAAATATCGATTACCGATTTGAAAAGTAGAGATTTCACGCTTTAAAATGCTTTTTCGATTTATTTTCTGCGACGATTTTTTACCGAGTTATAGTGTTCTGAATATTGTGCAATTTTGAGCGTGTTCGAAAGTGTTCTCTATTTTTTGTTGAGTAGTGTAGAAAGTGGTTTTTCATATACTTTGTGCACACATACGTATACATATCTATATTCCCTGAGCAGCTGGAGTGCATTATTTATCTCTATTTCCTTCATTATTAATTCATTATCAGTACGGATTCTATTAAAAAAAAAGAGCACAATACATTTGCAGATTCATGTAATACTACTTAATTAGTATTTTCTCATTAATGTATTTTTAGTTGATTATCAATATTTATGTACAAAAATTTATTGCATTTTAAAAATAAAAGTATATTATAATGTTATACTAAATAAATATTATCTTTCGTTAATGCCGATCTCATCTTATATTAACCCTTACTAAACGAATTTAATTTTAGATTACATCTTTATAATAATATAATACTTTCCTATAGGCACATAATATTATTTAATTTTAAATAATATTTTAGGCATATTTCCAGAATATTAAATAATATTCTTGAAACATTAATGGATGGTTATATGTCCACTCCTAATAATATTACATGATTATTAAAAATAACATTATTTAGTGTTACTGTAATATTGTATGAATATTAAAAAGTATCATAACACACACATTTACTTTAATTTGTGAAACTGTTATGCCGATTTAGTTTAAAAGTATGTTTAAAGACTGAAAATAATGTTTGCGTGCAGTAGGACTGGATATGTACGTAAAATCACACTGAAACATTATTTAAGCACAAGACGCAGTATAGACTGATAAGACATTTTCGTTACTGGATTGTGAATTCAAACTGCACTAATATTAAAAAAATTAATATTGATAAATATTTTGATAATATTTCAGGGATGTTAAAGGAAATATACCAAGGATATTTATACAAGTGGACATATGTCTCATAACTCATAACATTAAAAAATATACAATATTCTCAATATATTATATAATAACTTATTTTAATTTTTTAAATAATATTTATATAACATTCTAGGAATATTTTACGCCTATAGGGTTATAATAGCATAAGACTTTGTAGATACACTTATTATTATTATTATATATTATTAACTGATAGTACAAACTCTGTGTACAACTTGTTGCCTTTCTGCAATCAAAAATTGGTAGCAGGCTCTACTCTAAATCTGTCTCCACAGGCTTTGCTATTTTAAATAACCGGTTATTTTGAAGTAAACAGTTAACTGTTGTAACCGCGGCATTAATGAAAAATAACCGTTTATACAGTAAATCCCTATTATACAGTAAATATTTCTTTTGCAATTCTTTTCCTTTATCGATCGCGATTCAAACACTTTATACAGAACATACATTCGATAGTATTTTCAATCTCATCTAATGTAAGAATACAGTACATTTTTTACTTTATATACGTGCTCTCAGCTAGTTGTGTTGAAGTTCTGCCAGTGATTACGTTTGTCTATGGCATTCATTACAAATGTTGTCAAACGCAAAAAGTCATCGTTGTCGGCTAATCGCGCGTTGAAAAGTTCTAAGTGCGGCAGTTTCGGTAAAAATAATACACCCATCATAAATAGAAGTGCCATGCTAATGAATGTGCCGATCGCCACGAAGAGTGGATTCATAAGCTGCTTCTGAGTGCTCTCTGTGGTTTCCGTAGCTGCGTACATTGGAATGATCTGTAAAACAATGTGAATTAATACATTAAATAAGAAAAGGCTAAGTATGACTCAAATACTATCAATTTTACAGAAAAACAGCAAGAGACAAAAATTATTTATTTTCTTCTCATAAAGTTCTGAGAATTTTTTCAGAATTTTTTAATATCATATTTTCTCATGTGGATAAAAAATTACATTTAGGATAAAAAACTGTAACAATTAAAAATACTTCTTAATTTTTGTTTCCAGCAAAAATTACAGCCGCTAGGATATACACAAAATCATAACTTCGTGGCGAGGCGCCAAATTAAATGTTGATATTTTCATTATTTATAATACTCTTTTTTTTCACACAAAAATTTGTACGTATTCTATAATAGTTATATTAAAATATGCACAAAATTTTAAAACGATAAATATTGGTCTTTTTTTTTTAAAAAAAATTTCGAAAAATTACCATTACATTTTTTTCGATCTAATGTATGAGACCTCCTAAATATCTGTAATATTTCGTGAAAAAAAAAAATCTGAGCAATAGGTATGTTTCGTATTGTACAAGCTCGCGCACGCTACGTTGATTGTGTATTAGCATTTCGACATAAATCAAAATAGCGGGCACACTAATATACTTGCGTAAAATCTGGTTACACCGGATTGCGGCACCGGGAAAAATCTGCGGCTCGCGCCTAACGGATGGCGCAACGGATCCATGACTTTCGCTTACCGCAGCTTGGTGATGATCTCTCTGCAGCTCAGACGCGAAACTTTTTAGCGGGAAGAAGTAATAGTTGTACATCGATTTAACCGGTAGCTGCGGATGACCGGCCTCGGACGGCGTGTTGCCGTTGCCGTTGCCGCCCGCGGCATTGAGAGCATCCATCAACGACGCTACGTTGATCGCTGACCCTTTTTCCAAGGCCTTTTTGTATAACGCGGCCAATTCCGCTCGTGTAAACGCTAGCGGCTCCGGTTGTTTCACCTTCGGGTGACTAGTCATAGCGGTGGAGTCGCGTACCTGAAAAATTTGCAAGCATACCTAGCATTCAGATTAAAGAAGAAATTGGACAAATTAACATTTTAAACAATTAAAATAAATAGGCAGAGATAGAAGAGACAATTATGAATAATTATCATTTTCAGGTTACTAGAAAGGAATAATTAAGTTGAAAAAACATTGAAATTAAAGAAATCTGCTTTTAAAGGATAGAAATAAGTGTTAAAGAATATTAGGTTAAGAAAAAAGTCTTTTTACAAGTTGATAAAAAGACTTTTAGCAACCCATATATTCTATTTTTTAAAAAATTAGCAATTACACTACTTGATAAAGCAACGTTTCAGATTTAAAAATATGTATTCTTAATTGCGATACGACGCTTTTGAACGGAGTTACAAGCAATAAAGTCAGAATGTTCCTTTTTACTTAATCCGCGAGTAACTCAGGAAGAAAAAATCGTAAGAACATTTTAAAAAAATGATTTTGTAGAGAAAGCTTCATGCTTTCACGATAGATTATCGAAAATTTGCTCAAATTTTTTTTGGGCACGCTACAGACCTACAAAGTAAAAAGAAAGTTTTTCTTTTTTTTCAGCTTGTAGTTTTCTATATATGTAAAAATTACAAAACTCATATAAATTCAAACAATATAGTAACTATTCGAAAGTAGAGATTTCAAGCTTTAAAACCCTTTTTTCAATTAAAATTTTTATCATTTTTAACGAAGATATTGGAGAAAGATCTTTTTACCAGCTTGTAAAGGGACTTTTTCCCTAACTCAATAAAAATATAACAAAGAATTATCAAGCTTTTGAATTACCAACGATTAATAACAAAATTAAAAAAGAGTTTAAAAATAATGAAATTGATTTTTATTTTAAAAAGTTAAAATAAATGGAAAAAGATAGAAAAGACAATTATAAATAACAATTAAGCTTCCAGATTACTAATGATCAACAATTTAAGGAAAAAAATTGAATTTAAAGAAATCGATTGTTGAAGCATTATAATAATTAAACAGAGATAGAAAAATGGTATAAAAGGATTATCAAATTTTCCAAAGGTTACTAAAAATTAATAATTAAACAGAAAGAGATTGAGATTAGAAAAGATGATAAATTGAAAAATAATAATAAACATAAAGGATAAAAAAGAAATGCGAAGGAATAATTATTACGTTTTCAATCTAAATACCAAAGATTTAAAGTACGTTTACAAGAAAAATCTCTATAAGAATTTCTTCTAATTTTTTCTTTTCACTTTTTTGTAAATTAGATTCATTTAAAGTAAATTTACGTACCGCGTAATACTGCCGTATAATGTTGCCCGTGGATTCGACAGGAACATCCGCAATCGCCTTCTGCACGCCTTGATGGACATTGTTGATACCGACCTTGCGATGCTTATTGTGATCATGATAGCCCTGCTGATAGCCTAGGTTCATCGACGACAATCGATCGTACATCGTTAGACTATTAGACGGCATATTTAATTCTTGGAGCTCGATCATTGCCTTCTGAAGGTATTCGCCGCTCGATTCAGCGACGCATAATCGTGTGTTGATAATGATCAGTGAGATTAATACAGTGAGCCGCGTTGCTCGCGATCTCCGTGATAAATTCATACCGAATCGCTTTTATGGAGTTTTTGCATCTATCGAAGAAAATAAATGTCTGATTTAATAATTTGTTAATACGGTTCCGTTTACATTTTTAAAATTTTATTTCAGTTTATTATATTTCTTGCAGGTACACTTGCAATAAAACATTTAAAATGTTTAAATTTATATCATATATCTTATAAGGGAAGATATACCTGACCTCAATCGAATTCGATGAAATTTAATAAGATTATGAAGTGAATTTCTCCGAATATAATGCAGATGACCTTATTTAGAGGCCGACGATTAACCGTTTCTGAAATATCCTATTTGAAAAATCCATGTTAACATCGAATGTCTGTGGAATCTCTCGAAGTATATTATTGCCTCTTTTCCGCGATGCTGATTGGTTCACTCTATGCGCTTACTTCGTGAACGGTTGTCATTGCATTGATAACGGTTTACGTCGTTCACGAAGTAAGCGCATGGATTTTGACAAAAAAAAAAAGGTTATAGTATAGTGGAATTATAATGCAGTTTAATAATGTCAAATACTAAATAGCGCGCGCGTAACGCGCGCCTGTTTTGTACTAGTTAAAAGTTACTAGTTAAAAGGAAAAATCCAAAAATGGCTGAAATTAGTCCAGAGCAGATACCTAAAAATTTGATATGTCAAACAAATTGAAAAATAAATATATATGTATGTATGACAATTTACATATACTTGATCATACAAAAATATAAAGACAAAAATGCATTATTTGAATTACTTATAGCAATAATCATGTAATTTCCCTGTATTTCCTGTGTGGTTGTAAAAATTATTTTTCTCCTTTGCATATTTTAAGACAGTGTCTTTTATGTGTTGATTTAGAATTAATTTTGGCCACTTTTTTCTTTAATATTGCAAACGACTGTCTGGCCTAAATAGGAGTATCATTATATTCGAGGAATTCACTCTATATAATTCTGCCAATTAAATTTCATCGAAATCGGCGCAAAGATCAATTCATAGTCTTCTATTAGCATCTATTCGCTTTTTTAAAAAAACAATAAATTGTCTAAATATGTTATTTAATAAAACTTCTGTAAATTCTTTCATGTTTGGTGGGACATGTATAAGGCATTCCACGTCAAACCGGGCACCTTTGAAATATCGTCATTTTGTAATTTTCAGGATTACTTCATAATTGAAGTAGGAATATGATGATATTTTTACAAAATTTTTAAATTGATGAGCCGATGATGAAAAATGTTAATAAAAATTGTAAATAAATGGAAAATGATTTATTTATATGAAAATGATAAATTAAAAATAACCCATCCATAAAACAGAATATTAAGATATTTAAAATTGGTCTCTTGCATTTTTTTTGTACAACTAATGGTTTCGACGATATAATAATTTGAATGTTCGCATGAGCGACGTTTTTTATGAATTTCTGCAACTTACAAGCGTGAATAATTTTACAAAGAGAATCTTAAATTTTTTTCGTTAAATATGTGTTTCATATTTTTATCTGTAGAATGTCAGTAAATTAAAAAAAAATTTAAAAATGACGATATTTCAAAGGTGCTCGATTTGACATGGAATGCTTCATATGTATATCATGGTCTTTCAAAAAATATCTTCCACAGAGAAATAAAAATAGCTACTTCTTTCTTACTTTAAAAATAGCATAGGACTCTTTACAAAAAAATCAGTACCCTCATAAGTTTCACCCTTTGATCTACATACTTCGTCAAATACTCGTAAAATAGGATAAAGATGAAAAATACATATCTTCCACAAAAATTAAGATAACGAATTCTTTGTGCGCTCATTTTGAAGGATAATAAATATTATATATGTACAAATAAATCGCTATTTAATTTCAAATTACGGATTTTTCAATGTGACAGACCAAAATGATAAATTTTGTTGTATTCACATGTAAATTGTAATTATTGAGGTCATTGATGATGAATTTGCAGTAAAAAATTCAACATTTAAAATGATGAATTCAACTTGGCGGACTAAATTTTGTTAGATTTGAGTGAAACTCGAGTCGCTAATTACGAATATAAAGTCGAAATTTTTAAATTCAAGATGTCAGATCTAATGCAGCTGAGAAAATGTAAATAAAAAAGGCCGAATCAGTTCTATTTACATTTCATGGGAATTTCTTGAAGCATGGGACAGAGGATGTGAGATAGAATTTCATTAAATTGAAGAAAAATTTTACATTTTAGTCCTCCGTATTGGATCTGCCATTTTGAATTTTGGTTACAGATTCATAATCTGCGATCTTTAAAACCTTTACTAAATAAGACGTGAATTTTAATGACGTGAGTTTAAATGCTAATTATTCCTAGAAAAAAAAGTCAGGCTGAAAGGTTTAAAACACTTTTTTTCTTAATTCTTTTTGAATTTTAGAGAAAAATGCTAATCTATTACATGCGTATGTTTGTAAATTAATATTCTTATGAATAATTTTAATAGAATAATTAAAAATTAATTGATAATTAATAACTGATTATTTAATTTCAATTAAAAGTATTGTGTATTTACATATAGTACGAGGATTTCTTACGTGTTTATTATATATATTCTTATATCTCCGCGATCTCCGCGATATCATTGTAGCCGAAATACATTTTCACTTCCGGACGTCACTTGTGCTTTACAAATTACATGTATATTTCACAAAATATAAAAATAAGGGTGTGGTTCAATGCTCTTTCATTATTGTTTTTTATAGCCACTTAAATTATTTATATTTACTTATAAAAATAAGAGATATCTATCAATATTAAGTATCATCTCTTTCGATTTCTGAACAATACAGAGATTAAAAGAAAACCGGATGTGATATGGGAAATCGGACGAGTTATTGCATTACGTGATAAACGATGAAAGTGTTATATCATTTTGAAATTAACACCGCTTTTAAGATGAGATAATATTCAAAATTACGCATGCAGGAAGATCAGGTTTCTCCTGCGAGAGAAAGAAACGGGAAGTGAATATAAGCAGCACATCATTAACGGAATCAATTTACAATTTATATTTACACGAAAGAAAGAGATTTTCCGTTGCGAACCGCTCCGACACGCGGATATATATGCAACTGTCCACGATAATCAAAGAGTCAAATAAATTGACCTGTGCATCGCTCTTGAAATTGCGCACGCGGTTGTCTCGCGACGGACGTACGTCGTAGCCGGAAAACTTGTGCGTACTCGATCGAGGTGAATCGTCGCACTCGTTCGTGAAGTACTATCGCGAACGCACTGAATTAACTTCCTTCACCGGTACATATCCCCTTCCCTCATATACATGTTTGAATCCTTGAGAATGGACACTGGACTACTAAACACTTTCGGCTATTATACCATATATACAATTCGGTCGGAATAAACGAATAAAATCAATCTAGTAGAATAAAAAATAATTGGTTCAACAAATTATAAAATTAAAAATCAAAACTGAAACTATATGTTCGTATTAACCTTGAATTGAATTTTATACAATTATAGTTGGTCTTGAAAATTCCATTAGAGAAGACTGAAGCTAAGTCAACTTTTTAGTGTTGAATTTTTACAGAAAACTTAAAAGCTTATTCACAAAACGAATTCTGTACCATCAGTTACATACATTTGACTATTTAATATTTTAATATTAAGCATTCGAATCAAATGATTGCGTCGCTCACAGTGGTTGCAAGGCAATCGTAAGTAAAAAACTACAAAGTGTCATGAAATACGTAAAAAGTAGATAATCGTGGAGCAGTTATTATTTTATTTCGCTTTAAACATTTAATTTACAATTTTCTTTACTATACATGTAGAAAAGACATTGATTTCGAAATCATCATACTTTTGATTTCGAAAAAATAAAAAATTAGTTCGAAAAAAAGGAAAATGATTATTTTTTAATTTTAATGATCCAGCAAATTACAACGTGTAACTTAGATATAGACATAATATTACACGAGTGTCAGAAACGTTACATGTAATATTATTTGTAATGATAAACATAATGTACAGCTTTTTATATCAGCAACTTTAAACATATATCCTTTCTATATATACTATTATTCTTCAGAAATATACCAATAATATATTACTGTAATGTAATATAAATGTCTTCTTTATATATTTACATATGTATGTACAAAATAGATATAATAGTGATAAAAATTGACGCTACGGATAGTAAAAAGTGAAAAAGATGCAGCGTTGTGTATGTAACATTCAATTTTGAACTGGTCGTGAGTAATCTACAGGGCTACGTTTGGGTCGAAGAGACATTATTATAGCTGTTTGTATCTTCTGTCTATATTGTTTATTAGATGTAAAACAAGAATAGAACGACAAAAAATATTAATAGCATCTCCTAGAATGCATCCTTGATTAATAGTTGGATAAATTCAACGTATCTATAGTATTAGGAGTGTGATTTAGTTTTCAAGATTTTTTTTTCTCAAAAACTGATTTATTTAAACAACATATCATGTAAACGTTTAATAACTTGCTGTACGATCAACATTTAATTCTTTGGCAAGTTCTGAAGTATTCGTTTGAAATAAAGGTTTAAAGAAATAAAGATTTAAAGAAATATTTTTTAAACGGTCGTTTAACGTTTAGTAAATATTCATTTCACATTAATTATTTGTTTGAAATAATGGTTTAAAGAAACATTTAATGTTTTTTAAACGTTTATTTGTAGTTAATTTTACGTTTTATGATTCGTTTTCAAAATAACATTTTTTAAACGTTTATATGAACTTTATTAAATGTTGGTTTTTTGTTATTCATTTATTTAAAATATTTTATTTAATTAAAAACACATTTATTTAATGTTTATCTAACGTCTATTATAAATATGTAAAAAATGTTATTATTTTCTAAAACTCAAATTAATAGAAAACGGATCGGAATAATGAAATCACGGAAGAGAAGTTAACACAATATAATTGCGTTAAGTATACATATATGGACAATAAGAACTGTGTGCATCGATAGTTATAAGTGGCGTAACGGATAAGGTACGAGACTCATAACCGGTGTTCCGATCGGTGCTCCCTTTCTGGTGCATGCGCATTGATGCGGCAAAAAAGACAGTGGTGACAATGGCGTTAGCCGTTCGTGGTGTAGTGTGATGAGCGCAAGTCTTGGCGGACGGATCAACGTGCTCCAAATCCAAATGCTCCCCGAAGAAGCTTTCACCACTGGATCTCAGGATCAATAGTTTGGCATGCATTTCAACTTTTCTTTATAAACTCTTCAGAAAAAAAATATATACATATATCACATTTTCAGTTGTGGGTAATTTGATGGGGATATAATGGTATATCTTTTCGTCCGTGCTAGATACTGCACTGATACTGTTCTTGACGCGCATGCGCTAGAAAGGGAGCACCGATCGGAACAACTGCTTATAACCCTGAGGTCCCAAGTTCAAAATCCGGCCAGGAAGTGAAAAAAATTAAAATATAATTAAGAATTAGAATTAATTAGTAAAATTAGTTGTCTAAGGTTTAGGCACTGTTGATAAAAAAAATAAGTTAAAAAAAGATTCTACGTTATTTTTCTAATTTTGTTCAAATAATTTTAACATTAAAAAATGTTTTTTTAACGTTAAAAAATGTTTTTTAAATGTAAAGGAAACGGTTTTTCAATTAATAAAAAAAGATCTATCCCATTAATTAAACGTTTTTTAAATTTTTTTTTTAATGTTTTTGCAATGAAAAAAACGTTTAAAAAACATTTCAAAAACATTTCTTTGCTGATTGGGTCAACGTATGCCATCTTTTCTACATTTGATTTTAATCATTTTATTATAACAAATTACTGTTATTACTACTTAAAATAAAATGTAATAGAAACATTTCTGTTGACTAATAATACGTCACCTAAATTTATTCTCTCAAGCTGAAGAACATTAATACGAAATTTTAAAGCACCCGAAAATATATTTGTTCTTCTTGAATCAGACTTTCACTTTTTTATTGTAACATTTGTTTAATTTAAATAAAACTTAAGCAAAAATACCTATGTTATAAAAGATATTTTTTGGTAACTTTTCCATTTCTTTTTTTGCTATGAATATAAAACGCAATGTTATCTTGTCTCTTGTATCAACGAACCCCAGTTTTCCCTATTTACAAAAATTATTGCCATAAAAAGGTTCATATACATGAATAAATATTTAATAGTGATTAATTGTAAATCAAAGTTAATACGATTATCTTTCACAAAATTTATGATATTTCGTCAGTAATTTGCGCAATTCAAGATGTTTCCCTGTTAACAGGGACTGAAATTTCGGTCCGTTTACGGTCACAGTCAGAGGCTGTATCCAATTTTCGGTTTCGATTCCGGTTCCGATCCTTTTACAGATAACAGTTTCGGTCTTTTTCGGTTCAGAATCGGAAAAGTTCGAAATCCAAGCGATTTCAGCTCTTTTATCGATAACGATGACCATAACCGTTTAGATTTTAATTTTGTTTTTTACGGTTACGGGTGTATGATTATCTATTGTAGAAAAAGATAATACAATATGCATAAATTGTATATAAAAATTCACGTTTATTGAAAGGAACATTCTTTAAAAGAAATCTGGAACGGGAGATATGTAAGCATTGTAATCATTTCTTTCGTTTCTTTGCTGCACTTTTGTCTTCTACATCAACGTCAACAATTCGCAGCGTTTCAACTGGTTACAGCTTGTTGATCATTTTCTATAAAATAACATATTAATCTTACGCAAATTATCATAATCAAGCAAGTAAATAAGAAAGTAACACTCCGCGGACATTGTGTAATATTGCTCTTTAAGACTCTTGAATAGTCGCTGTGTGACACATTCGTCGACTCGACGATCGTACCGAAGAAGTTAAAAAACCCGAACCGAAAACAGGACTGAAACCGAACCGAAAAACATTTTCGGTTCGATTCCCAATCAGCAGACAACGTTTTTTAAATGTTTTTTAAACGTTTATTTCTCATTAACTTGACATTTTTCACGATTCGTTTTCAAAATTCATTAATTTAATGTTTATTAAATGTTAATTTTACACTATAATTTTTTATTTGAAATAAATATTTGAAAAAACATTGTTTAAACATTTATTTAATGTTTATTTTGAATTAACTTTTATTTGAAATAATGGTTTGAAAAAAACATTTTTTAAACGTTTATTTAACGTTTATTAAATATTCATTTTACGTTAATTATTCGTTTGAAATAAAAGTTTAAAGAAACATTTTTTAAACGTTTGTTTAACGTTTATAAAATGTTTATTCTACATTATTTATTCATTTAAAATGTGGTGATAAGGAACATTTATTTCACGTTCATTTAAATTTAAAACGTTTAGTAAATGTTCATTTCACATTAATTATTTGTTTGAAATAATGGTTTAAAGAAATATTTATTTATTGTTTATATTAAATGTATTTTTTAACGTGTTTATCTGACGTTTATTATAAATATGTAAAAAATATTATTTTCTAAAACTCTGAAATTAATAAAAAAACGGGTCAAAATAATAAAATGATCACAGAAGATAAATTAACACAATATAATTGCGTTAAGTGTACCATATATGGACAATAAGAACTGTGTGTATCAATAGTTATAAGTGGCGTAATTGATAAGGTACGAGATTCATAACCCCAAGGTCTCCCAGGTTCAAAATCCGACCGGTAAGTGAAAAGGAATAAAATATAATTAAATATTAGAATGTATTAATAAAATTAGTTGTCTAAGGTTGTAGGCACCGTTGAGAAGAAAAAATAAATTAAAAAAAAGATTCTATATTGTTATTTCTTCTAATTTTGTTTAAATAATTTTAATATTGAAAAACGTTTTTTTAACTTTAAAGGAATGTTTCTTCAAACGTTACAATAAACGTTTTTTTAATCAAAAAAGGGGACTTAATCCATTATTTTTAACGTTTTTAAAAATGTTTTTTAAATATTTTTAAAAATATTTTTAAAAACATTGTCTGCTGATTGGGTTCTGTATCGGTCCATTAGCCTGCACAATATTTGGGTCTGGTTATCGATTAAGGTCCGGTCATCGGTTTCGGTTTCGGTCCGGTCCGAGTCCCTGCCTGTTAGTCAGAATATGAAACAATGGAAAGACAAGAATATAAATCACTCTACGCTATTCACACATTCTTATAATTTTCTATAAATAATTCGCAAATATAGATATAGATCGTTTATATATTGTACATGGAATACAAAAAAAGAATAAATAAATGCAGTTTTTTTTAACTCGTTATATTTCTTTGCTAATTTCTAATTCTTCTAAGAGAAATCTTAAAATCAATCAATTTTTTACTTTAAAAACATATTATAATATTATCCATTCAACGTCTGTTACATTGAAATTACAAAAAATAATAAAGAATTAGGCCATACATATTAATTAACACATACATTTTTCTTTTTCAGAAAGAAATTTTTTATTGCAACGAGTTGAACAGAATCATCAAACAGAATGTGTGAATATCGCAGAGCGATCATCAAAGGTCAATTTATTCATTATCCTTCCTCTCGTATCTAGTAGGCCTCATGTCGTTTTAACAATTAACGCAATCTTGTACGGATGCGATACCGGTGAGAATTTCGTAGTATCAAGTTTTATTAAATTATCGCCTTGTAAGTAGCTGAGCTATATTATCCGCGCATCGAACCTCAGTCGCAGCTGGTGAAAAGCTTGCATCATTTCCTAGCCACAAGGGATGATCCAATAAATCCTAAATAAACGTTCCGTCACAAAAACGGACTTTCTCGTCTTCTCTTTCATGAACAGTTTTCTTCTGTCCCGTTGGTCTCTCGAATGTAAAAAATTTTAAATGTAAAAATAGAGTTACATTTACCGCGACTACAGTTGACGCGGATAGAGATTGTCCCCGGCGAGAAATCACGCGTGACCAGGAAGAATCAAGAAGCTATTCACCCGATTTATCAAAACGGAATTACCATGGTAATTAATGATAGTTAAAAACGCATTAATATGCGTTTTGCGCGCGAGTGCATGTATTCGAATCTTACTTTCGAGTGATTTCCATTCTTTCTCCTCGAATGTAATTGTAAGTTAGCTCAACAGGACATTAGTTCCGTTATTACAGAATAAAAGAATATTATTCTAGCTATGCTATACAATTGGGAAATATCATTAAATATTCGGTGTCTCATATTGTGTCGTTCCACTTGGAAATGCGCCGCGCCACAAAAGAACATAGTTATCAATTTAAAAATAGTTATGAAATTATCGCCCACAATTATCTACCTTCTTTCTGTTTAAGAAATTTACATATATATAAAACTATTTATGAAATCAATTATAAAATACTTACAAAAAAATTAGTTGTAACGAGAGGTAATTATAAATTAAATTCCTAATTTTAGAAAGCTTCGGCAATTATATAAAAATTCGTTTATTAGTATATACATTTTAATTCCTATTACAAAAATAAATTATTTAACTTCATAAAAATAAAGAAATTAGAAAACAGAAAATATAGAAAAAATATGATGAAATTTTTTTTAATTTAAAGAAAAGTCAACTTTGGAATTTCAGGTCGATTTCACGATCAATCTCTTTTAACTCGTCTTTTTTCTTAGAGCTACTTTGTGCATTCTGAACTGGAGATGAATCTTTGCATTTTGCGTATCATTCAATGTCTCTTGCCATTTATTAGTACAAAGAGTGATCGAAAAAATCACCCGTTTTTGGTCCTCGATTTTGGAACTAAACTGTGTGTCAAATTTTATCTTATAATGAAACATTAATCACAGAGAAGTTTGAAGTTGAGGTGACAATTATTATCAGAGTTGGGAAGGATGGAATCAAAGTTCATTATAGAATTTTCATAGGTCTGCGAGGTCCGGTATTTTAAAAAAGTTGATCCAGCCGGGTGTATATCAATTGCCCACATCGCTAATTAGCTAATTTAAAATAATATAATCTCATTGGTAAAACAGTTAAAAATTACTAGGAACCGGCCGATGTGAGTGGTGTGTGCAATTGAACTGCGTGCAAGTACGCCGCTCCCGATCCAGCCAAAGGCAAGATTAACTGAACATGACACTTATTCTGGTAATTTTATAAATCAATTTGTTTTAAATGTAAAAAAGTAACGGATTTTCGCATAGACGTAATACGTGTCCCACCCCTCCAGCTATGATAACAATTGTCACCTCAATCTAAAACTTCTTTGTAATTAATATCTCATTGTAGGGTATCATTTAGCACACAGTTTAGTCCAAAAATTGAGGGCCCAAAAAACGGGGGGAAAAAACGAGGGCGAAAAAAACCACCTTTTTCGGTCACTCTTTGATTCTAGTCTTAATCGATTAACTTTATATATATATATATATATCGCTGATCTATTAAGTTAAGAAGTACGTCGGTTGAATTTCGGGTCTCATCGAAAGATCTCTGGCGGAATGGTCTCTCTCACTAACCTCTATATCGAAGTTAAAAAGATTGCCACGAAAATCATGGCTGGCAGATGAAGGAAAATGAAGGAAAAAGGTCTCGAAATATCAAATCGATAAATAAAATTCTCATGAAAAAATAAGGAATGCAATGCGAATCGTGCGCAAAAAATCCAGTGCTGTCAGTAAGATTCCTACTTCATAAGGGTCGCTTCTTTTCATAGTTGATTAGACGTTCGGAGAAGATGGATAAACTCGTGAAACATAAATACGAAACTACGACAATCGCGTGCATGGTCATGAACTTTCCATCCGTGTGACATGTATTGTAATGCTATAATAACAAGCATGGCGCATATCGAGTGTAGAAGGTATACGCGTAGCGTATACTTTCCACACTTAATATTTTATTTAATTATATTATATATATTTGTAATAGCAGTAGTCGAAACAATAGACAGAGTTGTTTGATTATTAATTGGTCACAACATTTTTAAGTTACTGACCGATGAAAATCGATGCTTTAATATTATTTGCTGTAAATAATAAGCCCTAATTAACGAGTCGCATGAATACACATGCAGTAAATTTTTTTTATAATAAAGATAAATGTCTTCAAAAGTGTAGAAGTAATCACACAGGGCAACAAAATTAAAAATTTTTTTAAGTCGTTTTAAAAATATATATTGATTTTATAGGAATTTGATGATCCAAGTCCGAAAAAAAAAATAATCTCGCTCCATCGCCCACAATTCTTTTACAACAAAAAATTTATAAAAATTGTACAACTCGATTATTTATATTTAAATCTTATTTATGTTTAAATCTTATGTAGAAGGCTTAGTAATTCCTTCTTCTTTTGTCAGAGAAGTTTGCAGCTTCTATTTTTGTGCCTTGCTTTTTGATTTTCACGGTGCAGCATCCAGCAATATCGTGTCTCATTCTCGTGGGAAAGTATATAAATTTTTTCACCATGCAGTGTTCCAACACTGCAAATCCACATTTATATTTTGCAGAGTATAAGAAAATTAAACGTGTAACATAACTGTGGCACAATATTTTTATTGTATTTTTAGAATTTAACACTTAAAAATGCATCAAAAATATAATCAGAACATATTAAATCAAAAAGAAATATAAAATTGACAAAGTGAAATATAATAAAAACATTATAGTCTTAAAAATATACTGCCGTTTTTTGCCTCTTTAATAGCATTTTTCTCAAAATTGTGACATGATACCAAATTTGGAATGTATTTGTATTCGGCAAACAAGAATACATTAGAAACAGCTAAAATAATTAAAACTATTTTTTCCATGTGTTGCCCTGTGTCATTAATAATAATAATTATATGACGTTATTAATAATTATTCTTATTAACCCTCCGCGAACCAGGTGAAGTGTGACATACCCCTCCAGCAAGATGAATTTCTATAACTTCTTAAAAAGTACCGCGCGCATGTTGCCGGTTTTGTGTAACTGGAGAGTGCATTGTTACCAATCATACTAAATTATAATATATTTATGATGAAGTATAGCATGAGGTATAAGATATACCTACATATGATTCATTTTCCACCTGGTTCGCGGAGGATTAAGAATGTAATAAAACAGAATGTAATAAAAAAAAAAGAAATTGTATGAAGTTCTATGTATTCACACGACTCTTTTCTTTTTGCAATCATTTGTGTCACTGTTGTTCGTGAGTCTAAAGGTACAGAATAATATTATGGCAGATAATAATAATTAAGAATAGAACAAAACGTCGCGTGACTCTGCGGAAAACATACATATAATAGATATTATCGAGAGGGAGCACAAAAGAAGTATTGTCACATCATTCATCGATACAAATAGTAACAGCGATAAGCGATAGTGTAACAGTCTATACACAGAATGTCCCAAAATTCGCAACTCAAAATATAATAACAAAAAGTTTTCGAAAAATTAAATAAAAAAGTTATTTGTATATAAACTTTTATTTTAAGCAGAATTTTTGAGATATGTAAGGAATTAAATATAACTAATTATAAATTACGTTTAGATGATCATCTGTGAGTATTAGTGAACGTGCTGTAGAGCATGCTCATTAACGCTCACTAATACTACCACATACACCGTACACACGACTCATAGATAGGTGATTATCTAAACATAGTTTGTAAATGGCTATATAAACCCTTCAAAATCCCCTTGTCTCAAAAAATACCGTCTAAAATAAAAATTCATAATTACACTTTTACTTAAGAATTTTATTTTAGACCGTACATGTGAGAACACAACCAATACGAACTAGAAATTAAATGCTTATACCGGTCGAAGCTGGATTTTTAATGTTTTTAAATAATTCAATGTGAATTATATATACTATATATATACATGCATATTTTCACTTTTACTTAATTTTTCGAGAACTTTCTTGCGTATAGCACTTAAGTCACGATTTTTTGAGACACCCTGTATATATATTTATTTATTTGTTTATTTATAAATACAGGCAGCGAGTATTCCTCCTATCTTTTTAGAGAGATTCTATCAACTATAACAAAATCGAAGCGAATTATTTATGCGATAACTAATATAAAAACTAATATGTCCATTTATCGCGTAATAAGGCAGAACTTATCTATATATCGCGTGTTTAAAATGAGTCCTCCAATGCGAATCATACAATAATATCAAAACCAGATTTCTTGAAAATCTAATATTATTGTAGACTATTATTAACAGATTTTCTCCTTCTATACCAATTTGTAGTTGTAAGAAATGTTTAGTTGTAAGAAATTATTCTAGAAAAAAGATAAAATCTTGAAGAAATAAATTCATTAAAAAGAGAAAAATAAATTATTTAAAAAATATAATCAATATTAGCAATTACAAAGCCTATACGGTCGAAGCTAGATCTTTGATGCTTCAAATCTTGAATCAATGATAAATTCGGCGCGCAGTTTGAAAAAGACTACAAATATGGTATATGTATATGCAAGTACACATATAGTGTATTTAGTGATTCAAGATTTGAATTATCTACTAAAGCATCAAAAATCTAGCTTCGACCGTATAGGTTTTGTAATTGCTAATACTGATTATGTTCTCACATAAAACGGTCTAAAATAATATTGTTTAAAAAATATAAATACAAAAATAGCTTCGTAACACTTTATATAATTTTAACGTTAACTGCCAATTTCATTCATCTATCCTGGTGAAATTTGGTGAAGAATTTCATAACTCAGTAATGTCGCAATTATTAAAATATTTACAATTTTAATAGTAATTTTAAAAATCAAAGAAGCATTATTTCGTATCTTTCATCGGAGGATCTTAAAATGGAATAAAGCTGCGTGGAAAAGATAAACAATCAATTCTTAATCTTGATCGAAGGCTCCAAAGATTAAATCGCAGAAGGGTAGAAAGCCAATGTGAACCAGTACAGGTTGTTCATGTGTAAGAATACCATATATTTGAAATGGAATAAAATACAGATGTTTCGACCCTTATTATTGGGTCATCTTCAATGCAAATTTGAATCAATTCATCCGTGAAAATTAAAAGTGTGTAACGGTCGCTTAATATTAATAATGTCGTCTATAAATAGTTAAAACTTAAAAGTTATCTATAGTAATTAAAAGCATTAAACGAGGTTGGCATTTTCTTCATAATAAAATTAATTTACCTAAGGAGGAATTTTTTAAAGCAATTAGTTTAGTACTTAACGCCACATACTTTAGCTTCAATGACATTTTAAACAATTCTTTGGTGTTCCAATGGGTCTCTCATCACAACTGATTTAGTCATGCAAGACCTAGAGACGCACTCGAAAAATTACCGATCCTTTTAGATCGATTTTTATTACAGAACCCTCCCCCCCTCCTCCTCTCTCTCTCTTGATGACATTGTACTCTTCATTCAAGAACATAACATTGGGCGCATTCAGCGGACTCAACAGTTGAGTGAGCGCTCGCTGCTATTGATGTATTCTTCTAGATCTAAAATTCTGATTGAATGAGCTAAAAGAATACACCAATAACAGCAAGCGCTCAATCAACTGTTGAGTCTGTTGAATGCGCCCATTGACACAGTACTAAACAATTTTAATATTTTCACTCTACGTTAAAATTTATCGTGGAGCGGCGACGTGATAATTTAAACTTTCTTGATCTAATATTGATAAAAAAAGATAACAGTTTGTTATATGATTGGTTTCATTTTCAGCTCAATATTTAAATTACTTCTCTTGCCTGATGTCAGAAAGTGGGAACGATTTTTAGTCTAACGGACAGAGTTTTATTATTGTCGCATCCTAGCTTCCACGAAAAAAACTTTCAATTAATAATATACATTTTATTTAATAACGGATATTCTCTTGTAATTAGGTAATAATGTAATTTTTAATAATATTAAAAAACTCTACATAAAATCAAACAATTAAATAGCAACGAAAGTAACACAAATGAAAACACACGATTTGCAGCTAAATCATTAACAATCTTTTTTTTACCGTTCCTTATGTTCTGTCAATAACGGAGAAATTTAAAAGATTTTTCAAAAATAATAAAACTAAGTTTGGCTTATGTGGGATTACATAAATTAAATTACTTTATTAGAGCTCGAAAGGATAAATTACCCTCTTTCTTACATTCCAACATAGTATATAGAATTAATTGTACAAATTGTGATGCATCATACGTAGGCCAGACGAAACGATTATTATTAAAAACTAGATTATCAGAACATCGTAATCACAATAGACATACTAATTAACACTCTTATTACGGAATAGGCTAAAATTCAATCACGAATTTGACTAGAACAACGTTAGGATTTTGGATGAAGAAAAAACTAATAAGCGAGTTAATCTCAGACTTAATCTCAGAGTCAATTTACATTAAAAAACAAAAGATGGATTAAATTTACAAGAGGATACTGATATGTTGGATTCTTTATATTATGGGTTATTTTAAGATTGATTTTTCCAAGTTTTCATAGTTAATGATTATACTTAGCTTTTAATTTATTTACATTCTGTTGGTATTATTTATTGTATTCTTTTCCCTACTTAATAACGATAATTTCGTTTGACCTCTCACACTCTCTCGTAATGTTTTATTGTAAGTACGTTCGACATTAACTGACTATCGTCAATTATTTAATGTAAGTTTTATTCAATACTTTAATGACAATGTGATTAGTATTTAAAGATTTATATTATATTTTTTTTATTGTGTTGTATATTACAGATAATGTAATTATTTCAGTTAAATACGACAGACAACTTTTAAGTTTTTGACTATTGTCGACATTATTAATATTAAGCGACCGTTACATATTTTTAATTTTCACGGATGAATTGTTTCAAATTTGCATTGAAGATGACCCAATAATAAGGGTCGAAACGTCTGTAATTTATTTCATTTCAAATATATGGTATTCTTACACATGAACAACCTGTGTTGACTCACATTGGCTTTCTACCTTTCTGCGAGAAACAATCAAGACACGATACAAATCATAATTAATCCTCAAGTACTGAGATTGATCCGTGGGATCATGCGAAAAAAAAAAAACGCTATATCTGTTTCATTTTCAGTATTTTTATAGACTGATTTATAACGGTTTGATTAATAAAACATAGATTTATAAAACTTCTGTGTTTTTATTTCAGTCTTTCTAATGTCTCAGGGACCAACCTCAGTAAGTATCACTTTTTTTTACCTCAGCACTTAAAAGTTAATAGCGTTTTCCACTGAGAGAACTAGTGCAGCACTGGTGTACATTGAGTACAAATCAATTCATGTATTTTCAACGTTAATAAATAATTTAACCCTTTTTATTACATGTTGTCACGAAAACTTCATAACCTTAAAAGGATTAAATTATTTATTAACACTAAAAGTATAAAAAACGATTTGCATTCAATTACACTAGTGTTGCACAAGTATTATCAGTGGAAAATGCTATAAGTTAATTGCCTTCTGCCTCTTGCAAAAGATTCGCATTATTGATAGCGCACGTATTGAAACTTGACTAGAACTAACAAACGTGCGGAGGAATAAACGTATATAATCCTTCTCCCCCCCTCTCTCTCTCTTTCTCTCATTTTTTCATTCTTCCTTTTTATTAATTTCACCAATTTTTCTGGCGTCATCTTTTCTCGCAAGGCTGGGCAGTATTTCGAATGCTAATTAGCGACTGCACATCGAAAGTCACGCTCTGTATTTTGTATTCTTAATCATATTTTATTATTGAATCACATCTCTGTACCTTACATATTTCCGAAATATGTCTTTCAAATGTTTTTCATAGTGATATTTTGACTTTAGAATACGATATTTATCGCATTTGAATTTGGTTATATGATGTCGCTACGCTTGTCTTAGAGCCTAGACACTACCGATTACGATCTCTAAATCGTAATCGAATATTTTGCCCAGCCCATTCGATTTAAATCACGAACATAATTTTCGTGTCATCACGCGTGGAAAAAAAATACATCACATATATGTATATATCGCGTATGTATTACAAACTTTCTCCCAAATATGAAAAATAAAAATAGAAAAGAGAAGGACCATTTCTCTATAGCCGCAATATTACAATTCACAGCGAAATCTAAATATTGTGCAAACGAAGTGCTCTAATCGCATGTATCTTGAATTGAATAAGACTATCAGTCTCTTTTTTCTTTTTAGAAAAAAAATCAGCGCACGCGTGATATGCGTAATACATTGTAATAATTTAACTCTACATTGTTGCAGAACATATAAATACGCAACGCGCACGCAATCGTTAGTATTATTATTGTGACAGATCGTAAAATAGCGACGTCGCGCATTGTTGCAGAAGACGTTTTCTTCCGAAGGTCTTCCCACAAACAAAGCTCGAATTTCATCTCATCTTTATTTTACTCAAAACAGAACATCCTGTAGTAAACGCCAGGATAATACGCATCAACAGGATCTCGGAAGTTTTCGTGATCGGTCCACGAATTGTGCGAATAATCATAATGTCGAGCTCCCTTACTTAGATTCAATTGCGATTCGCAAGAGCGAAACAGTTCAAAGTTACAGACCATATCTCATATACTTGGCGGAAGAATGAATTATCATACCTATACAAGTATATCCATTCCTTCCTGTGTCTCAGTCCTTCGCTGTACAGCCATATGCAGGATACCGACAAGAGCATTCGTGTCTGTGTTGAATTTCGATATTAAAACTTTGTCACAGTATGGCTACATTATGCTCTAGCTAAATCGTTAGGTTACCAATAAAAATAAGCTTCTGTAACGGTGTTTCGTGACAATGTCACGCACTGCACTTTAAGGTTTTCACCGACGACGTCAGAAATTCGTAATAATACTACGATGAGTCGATTTTTAGTTAATCTCCAGTCAATGCTCTTCTTCCACACTTAACTTATAGTCAGCACATGTAAAATTTGCGAACATATTATGTACAAGTAGTCTTTAGATCCGCGTTGTGCATCGTGATGCACTTTCCGTTTACACGACGATGATAATAGTGATGATGACGATGACATCAATGATTCTTTATCGACGTTTATTCATCTTTGGTTGAGGCAATGTACGCTTATTTGAACGTTCGTGGATCGCTGGACACTTATCACGGAACTTTCTCGCGCACATGTCCGCCCAAACAATATTTAGAACAATTTAATCTCGCTCTTGTTGCTAATTTTCAAGCATTATGCTGCCGTTTCATCATCGACTAAATTGTGAAGATCCGAGTAATTTACGATGGCACGATGAAGAAACTCATATTGCGCCTAGCAACACGCACAATGATAAATATTATACACAAAATACAATTACAGTATATAATACAATAATATATAATATAATAAATACAATAAATAATATTTAATTGTAATCCTCAAACTTGTAATTTATTTTCATCATAAATAATTGAAAAAAAGTTAAATGATAGGAAATAGAAAAAATATAGATATCTAATACTTTACATATTTCAATTGTAATACAATATATTAACTGTTATTGTCTATTTTTTAAATAGATTAGCCAACTTTTTATGTCAAAATTCGTAGATAATACTAAATTTTTTATAATAACACGATATAGAGATGAATATAGAGAAAATTATGAAAGTTATGATACTTACGAAGGTGCTGATCATGCCGTGTCGCTGAGAACGCAATTTCTTCGTCGTTGTGAAAACATCTACGCGTTTCTCAGTGCGCAATTGCTGGACCAGTATGCTAAGTGCTACGAACATAGAACTCCGATCTGATCCGTAGCTACAGTGCACGACCAGCGAGCCGCTCGTCTCAGTGTCATTCGTCAATGTCTGATCTACTAACTCAATAAGACCGCGCGTCACCTCAGGTACTTCACCTTCCACCGTCGGCCAGCCATGATATTGATATTGCTTTACGACTCCACTCTCGTCAGTTTTTGTGTTCAAAATGCAAAACTCGCGACGCGTGTAATATGGACAACTCTCACTATGGATGTAACGGACCCTTATATGATCGTAATCGATTTCATCGTCAGGCCAGTAGCGTGGACACTTCCGCGGGCCTTCATTCAACTGAAAACGATGTTACTTATTTATTTTACAATACATCAATTTAGGCTTTGATGAATAATATTAGTGAAAATTAGTAGAAGCCTTTAAGAGCCAACACAAGTTATATGTGTGTATTTGAATATTTTTTATTATATTAAAACGCAAACATATACGAGTATACGTTTCGATCCTATTTTTGGATCCTCTTCAGTATGATAATTCTTAAAACTACGGTGTTCGCTAAAAATTATCTGAATGTAAATTAAGTCAAATTTAGAGTGAGTTAATATGGTCATACGCTAAGATTTGTCAAAATCGAATGTTGCGTCCACATCCTATCCTGTCCACGTATTCACCAAGTTCCAATTTACTACATGATGAAATTGAAATATAAGCAAATTTGAATTCCAATGACGGTACAATGACATTTTAACTACAAGTGCACGTGAATAAAGTGGTCGGATCAAACATTCTTCTGTCATACGTGTTTCATTAAACTGTCAGGTTTACTATATCGTGTCAAAAAAATTATTAAACTATATTACACGTTATAACAAAATAAATTATATATTAAATTGAAGTCTTACATAAAACGTTGATAACCGTCAAAATAACGTGTGAACTGTCTATTATAAACGTAATGGACATCAAACAAAGGAGAGGTATGTAAGTCAGATAGATAAATAAAGTGTAAATAGTAAAGAGAGGGAAACGTTATGATTCTCAGTCAGGGTCATGACCTTGACAACATATGTTAATATGTCATTGGAGGGGACTCTCCTAAACAGGATATTTACCGATTCCATAAAAACATTCGCATATATTGGATCGAGAGATGTGTTATTTATTTTATACCCAGTTATAATATTCATTCTGATGCGCGCCTAATCCATTCTTCTTTCAAAAATATCCATGCTTATTTCTTATTATTAAGAATTATGACTTTCGGGGACCTTGACACTTCTTTCACCCGATTATAAAGAATTTTGTATTTTTTTTTCGATATAATCTCAAGAAAATATTGACTGCATATTATTAGAAAATTGACATTGATTATATTTAAGATATTATTGTATTGATTAAATTATATAGGAATATATTGTTTATATGTACAAAGCAATGTCCATAAAAAAGTTTTCAATAAAAAAAAATATCACCAATTACTTCCTCAAAAATTTGTTGTATGAATTGCATACCATGTATATCATATTAACGCAATATTCATACAATTATATCACTTTTTCCACAAATTCAAAAAAATCAGTACTTATCTTTATTAAAAGCAACAAAGGCTGAAGGAAAAAAATATATATATACATGTACACTTACGTCAGATAACATAACTATTGTAGAGATGCATTGTTCCGAGATCATTCGCCAGAAATCCGTTATAGTGATCTCCAGCGGATCTTGCGTAATGACAAATGATTCGGAGTTATCGTAGCCTTCGATGAACGATGCGTTTATATACGTTGAATGTTCCTTTCCCGGAACTGGCGTGAGTATCACGCGATTTCTATCATATGGTATCACCAGTTCGCTTCTATTCTTTGATTTATTTTCGTCTCCGCCGCCGACAGAGAAGGATTTCCGATCTTCTAATACGGAACTAATTTTCTATACAAACAAAAATTATGTAAATATGATAGGAACTTTAGTCTCTCAACAAAATTTTTGGAGAAATTTAAAAATATAATGTGTTCACAAAATATCATGTACATTTCTAATATATTTTACCTACTTTATTGAATATTAATTGTTCAAAATGTATGACTTTTTCGCAAGTAATTCTTTCTCATCCACTACACAAATAGAACATGCCGATTGAAAAAAAAATTCAAAGGAGATTTACAAAATAAAAACGAGACAAACTAGTACAGCAAATATGTAATTTTGATATGAAGAATATTTGTAGAATAATTTTGGCATGTATGATATTTTAATTTGTAGATCTTAAATAAAGATAAAATTAAATGAAAAAAAAAGTATTTGTGACATTCAATTCTGTAACTTACATCATATTCTTCCTCCATCCTACACTTCTCCTTTCCATTGTCCCGCTGTCTCAATTTGGCGATTGTGGTTTTGAGTTGTGGTGCCGAAATCTCCGTGTCGCCGTACTGTGCCATCTCCATAAGCGCGCGATAGATGAAGATGTACTGCTTAAGTGATTGCACAAGAAAGTTGCGCTGATGCCGTAAGTCACACACAGTGTTGAAGATAGACACCTGGCCCTCCTCGGCCAATTGTTGCAGCAGAGAATCCAATGCCACGAGCGTACCGGTGCGACCCACACCAGCGCTGCAGTGCACCAGGATCGGCCCCTTTTCGAGCGAATATGCCTCATTGACGCGCTTGATGAAGCGTAAAATCGCGTGTGGATGTTCGGGGGCGACAAAGTCTTTCCACACAAGGAAGTGATACTGCACGATCGCGCGTGCATCGCGTTCGCCTAATCGCGTCATCTTCAATTCGCGCACTACATAGTCCGAGTAGGCACGCTCTTTAACGTGTTCCACTGTGATGTCACCAAAATTTTTGGTTTCGCGCTTGTCCGGCCAATACTTAGCGCACTTGGTCTTTGAATATTCTTCGAGATTTGTCAGCATAAGAATTAGCTCGAGATGCTGCTCCCAGATCATGCGCCAATAGTCGCACACAGTGTTCTCCATCGGGCCCTGGGCGCAGATGAACTTCTTGCGTTCCTTATAGCCCAGCACAAAGTTGGCATTGATGTAATCAGAGCCGCAAATACCGTCCATCTGCGCCAAACGTACTCTGGTCTGATCGTAACACTTGATGTCCGGATAACGATTCTTATATAGGTTCTCCTGTGCTTCGGATGCGCGTGTCGTTCTATCCGTGAATCGATCAGGTAGCAGTTCAAACTCGTGCTGGAAACCATAATCTGAGTCCCGATGGCGTTCCAAGTACGCCTGCAATAACTCGCTCTTAGGTATAGGCGGCATGTCCGGTGGACTCGCTGCCACCAGCTGATGCCTGCCTCTCAAACTCCTACAGAGATGTCTATGCAAAAATCCATCCATTAAGTACCTAAAATACTGCTTCTTCAAAAACTTCAAAAATGAGGTATTAATATTAATAATAAGAATTAAACATATAATATACATATAATAATATATAGGTATTATATATTTCTCATGTTTTATATATATATTCTATTATGTTTCTATATAACAAAACAGCTTTTATTTAAGAAAAAAAAAACAAGTCTTTTAAAAATATGACTATTAAATAAAAAAAGCGTCTATTATTTTAAAAAATATAAAACAACTGTTACATTAATTATTAAAATATAATTCATGTAATAAAATCTTTTATAAAATTTATGTATAATAAAAATCTTCTTGAACTCACCTGAAACTATTGCGGAGCGTTATAACTTCCTCTCTCTCTTGCGCACGTTTCGTAAATCTATATAACACACAGAGAGCGATAAATAGAATTGTGAGAGTTAAAATCACGGCGATGAAGAGCTGTATTATCATTTCTCTGATAGTAGTCGCTTCCGTGGCCATTACGCTGAGAGGATCCACTCCGCCGTAAAGAGGATTGAAATAACTGCTGTAAGCCGGTAAAAACTGATCCTTTTCATTATCGAACACTGCAAACAATCAATCATCACACAACGCACTATCAAATTTGAAGTATTTCACAAATCTATCGATAACTGTACATACCAATAACTTCGATAAAACCAGTATAATTCGATGTTTCATCAAGAAAACCATCGTAAGGCGATAAAACACTGAATTCTCCAGATTCGTCTATAGATGCCTTTTGCAGCGGCGCGTCTTCTCTCTTTCGTCTCTCTGCTTTTTCCGTGGCATTCATAATCACAGGCACGGCCGTTGTTGTGTCAATTTTCGTACTAGTAGTAGTCGTCGATAATGTGGTGGATGGATTAGAAGTTGTGCTGCTACCACTGCTACTTACAGTTGTCGTCAGCATCGATGTAATTGCCGTCGTGCTAGTAACGATACTGCTCATATTACTTGAAGTTACAGTGGTAGTTGATGGGATTTCCGGAACAAAGTGTAACAACGGCGGTGCTGATTTGGGTCGTAAACCGATGCATTTGTCGCACATAGCACCACCGTTAGACGACTCGCCGTCACCGAGAAAGATCTCGGTCAATAACTGATCGCTGTCGAATATCTCGGCAATATATGCACCACCGATAGGTGAATTATGCACATACTGATAAGAATATACCGCGATTTCCTCAGGTGATGGTAAATCACCGACCGTTTTATGCGGCGATAGTTTCACCAGGTAGACGCGGTAGCAGCAGATTGGACCGTTCCGTTCCGAGATACGCGGTAGATAGAGTTTGAACAACTGCCTACCCTGGCTTTCAATCTTCCGCCAGCTGCGCATGTTCATATTATCGCGACCCGGAATCGTAACTGGTGTCGTACAGTTTCCTATGGCATCCTTGCCAGAAGTGCGAGACCTTGTCACTCCGTGCACCCGAACCTTCGATCAAATGTTCATTTTTAGTACGAAAATTCATTTGATGTTAATAGATTTGCATAATAATCTCAAGTTAGAATCAATCAATCAATAATAGTGCAATAGCCCAAGTCACGATTTAAATTCCTTCCTCGAAGATTTAGTAACATTTGGAAATTTTTTCCTGAATTGTAATGAATAATGATGAAATATTACTGAATTGATTAATAATGTTGAAATATTATTGAATTCCATTAAGATTTCATTACAGTTCATTAAGATTTCATTACAATTCGTTAATATTTTATAAATAATTCAATACAAAATATTGTTATATTTAACTTCGCATTGGTACAAAAATATAATGCATGTACTAGAATACATGCGAAAACCATATACAAATGCAAATTTAATACATCTGCACATAATCCGAACTTATATAGATCTGGTTATATAGACAGCACGACTAAATTTTACATGCAAGAACCGACCACCATCTTGCAGCACTCCTAGAAAGATTAATTCAAAGCTTTTCGTTACAGTATTAACTGATTTCATCATTTTTCAGCAAATTTTATTACAATCGTTCAACTGTTAATTTTAACATTTTAATTATCCTGTCTCCATTTTCGGTAATTTTCATTAACAAATCTGCAAAAATATTGTATATTTCGTTCCCATTTCATTACTTTTCATTAATTTTTCTCATATATTCAGCATATTTTAGTGTACATTAAACTGTGAAAATATTATATGTCTTGTACCATTTTTCATTCTTTTTTTCATGCATTTTCAATAAATATCTTTACGATTCATGGTAATTCAATATAATTCAGTGCTCAATTTCTTTGAATATAAATCTATATAAATTTTCTTCAAATTTTCTTCTTTTTAATTTAAAGCTTTTTGTTACGATGTTAATTGATTTCATTATTTTTCAGCAGATTTCATTATATTCTTTCAACTATAAATTCCAACACTTTAATTATCCTGTTTCTGTTTTCGCGGTAACTTTTATTAATGAATCTGTAAAAAAAAATATTGTATACTTTGTTCCCATTTCATTACTTATCAGATATTTTTATTAATTTTCCTTAGAATTTATAATATTTTAGCATATTTCAGTATACGATAAACTGTAAAAGTATTATATGTTTGCGTTACTTTTCATTTTTTCCATACATTTCCAATAATTATCTTTAGGATACATGGTATTTCAGTTTAATTCAGTGTTCAATATCTCTAAATAAATTAGTATAAATATTAAATATTTGGATTAATTTTCATTATTTTTTATTACTCTTCATTAATTTTCATCAATTACCATTAACATCTATAGTCTTTTAATATTAAAAGTATTATTTGTGCCGAAATATTTTCAACAATATTTCAGTGATTCTCTTTTCTCATTTCAACGATTTCATTGTCGATTTCAATCACTTCAGTGATTTTTTTCCCACCAGGTAAGTTACTAGCTTACTGCTCAATCCTTCCGAAGAGTAATAAGTTGCATATATCTGTAGCATGTGCTTTTTTTTAGCAAATATATATATGAGATCTACAGTTTAACGTTGGTTTCGAACAGCCTATTAGGAGAGGTTCTCATAGCAAAAAGATATTCTTGGTTTGCTATTACTTTCCAAGAAAATGAAATATTTTTGGCTAAATTTCAACCTTTGACACAACTCTTTACGCCACGATTGCCATAGCAAATTAGAAATTATTCTAATTAATGAGGAATAACCAAGAAAATATTTTAATAAAAATAATAGATAGAAAGATGATTTAAGCTTGAATAAGTTACGTACCGTATAATTTGTATTAGGAGGTAACTTATTGTAATGTGTGCTGTTCCTATTATAGACACTCCAGCTGGGCGGTTCGAAACTATGAATGTCCAAACGTCCCATGTCATTCTTAAATCTTGCTATGCCGTTCAATTGTATGTTGTAGCGCTGTATAATGCCATTTGGCTTCTCCGGGGGTTTCCACGTGATGGACATAAAACTGAAGCTGCTTATATTGTTATAGCGACAAATAACGATGAGATTCTTCGGAGGGCTGGCCACTGGAAAAACAATGAAATACATTTAAATATTTACTAAACGAATAAAATAAATATACATATTTTTCCTGGCGCAGTACGCGCCGACGTACCTCCATCCAAAGTGGTGCCGTTTACTTCGGCACTCCAATTACCGCATTGTTTCGTGTATTCGCTGCAAGCAGCTATTTTGAATTTGTACGTGGTCGCTGGATCGAGATCTACAAACGCATACACGATAAACGGCTGAGCAGGATACACCGCTTCTCTCTTCTGATCAGCGTGAGTGGCTATCAGATTATAATAGTGCACATGTTCCTTCAAATCCGGTGGTGGCACGGTCCAACCTATTGTGATTGAATTATCTGTCACGCCATTCACGGACACTTTCGGCACAAATACTGGATCTGTAATATATTTTTGTCCTATATTAAATAAAATATCAAAAAGAAGTTTTAAGTGTGTGTCGGTTATATCAGAGATTTCTTGCTGTAGAGATCAAATGCCGTATTATAAAGATAATTATTTAAAATGTCTACATCTGTTAAATAATTTTACTAGTTATTTTTTAGTAGCTATAATTATCGCTCTTTTAATTTTACAAATTATAAATTATTAAATTAGAATTTTTACATTCTTTTATATTTCTTCTTAAAAATTTATAATTCTTTTTAGCTCTCAAGTAAAATCTATTTTTAAGTTGAATTAAACTTTAGGAAAGATGAATAGGAGAAATTTGTGATGTTTTTTTTCTCAGAAATACCTTTCTCAAGCGTGGTAATCCATCGTGGATCTAATTGCATGTGTGACGTGCCCAACGCATTGATAGCGCTGATGCCGATTTGATAAGCGGTGTCGCTTTCAAATCCCTTGAGAACGTAGCTCGAATTACCGCCACCAATCTGCTCGGCGTAATACTGGCGTTGATCCGTGCCCTTCTTCATGTGCTGGATGAAATACTTCTTAATCGGCTCGTTACCATCATTGACAGTCCAATTTAGGAATATGCTGCCGGCGCCGACCGCCTTCATAAAATCTATGCTGACTTTTGGCACATCGGTGACGAATAAATGTGTCAAGGCGCTCACTATCCCGTTGTAGTCGTTCGCTTGACACACATACGTGCCATTATCCTTTCGCGCTAAACTTTTGAATTCCAGGACTAAGACGGCGTAAGTCTCGTTTATCTGTGCAACGATAGTGAGATTCTTCAAATGTTCGCTGCTCTCTGAATTATTCCCTTTTAACCAAGTAAATTGGGATAATGGATAACCATGTATATGACACGTCAAGTTGGCTGCTTCCGACACTCTCGCCCTTACATTCTTGCCGGATGTTATCTTGCCGGGTTCTGGAAAACGAGAAACGATATTTCTTTCAACGAGAGTTTAACTCCGAAATTGACTTTTTTGTTATGTAATAATAAGTCCCTCTTTTGTTATGTAATAATAATGAAAGAGTATTATAAAATCCAAAATACGTGTTTCATAAACGCACGCTCGCACACGCGTAAAGATAAGATATTTAAATTAGCTCATTATTTACCTATCACTCTGATATGAATATTTTTTTCGAGGAATTCGCCGTCGACAGTCTGCGCGGAGCATTTGTAATCGCCCGTGTCGTTTCTGCTGGCTTTCTTTATGTCAAATCGTCCGATGTAGTCAAACTCATTGATAGTGCTGAGATTCCTGCCGTCGGTACTCCACCAGACTTGACCCGACACGTTCAGTTTGCACAATAGCGTTGGTGTGCTGCCTGCCTCTATACCCTCGGTATCTTGTGATGATCGAATCTCCAATGATGCGGTCCGCTCGGTCTTGGACTCTGCTGCTGCTACTTCCAACTTATCTATACCTATCGCAAGGAAATATATTTTTGTATCAATTCACGTAGATGCAAACAATAAATTTGAAATAAAACTCGAAATTATTTTAAACATAAGTTGGCATGTCTCCCGGAGATTCCCAACCTTTTTTGGGAGTGCTTTCTAGGTCTTCAAATGTTTTTTTATCATGACTTTATCATACATACTTTAGAATGTAATATTAAACAATAATACTTTAGCAATTAATAAAACTGGATTAATTATTGTAATATATCATAATGTTGCAGTAATATTGCAGAAGTGTCGCAGAAATATTCCTGCGATGAATTTTTTGCAGACATTTATTATTGTAGCGATATTTATAATATGTAATATTACTGCAATATTACTACAGTATATAAAAACTATTCGCAATATTGCAAAATATTAGCATAATATGTAGAAATATTGCTTAATATTACAGTAATATTACAAAAATATAGAAATATTTCTATGATGAATTTGCCGCGAACATTTAATATTGCAGCGATATTTATTCAATATTACTGGCATATTACCATGCAATATTACAGCAAATTTGTAATATTATTGCAAGATTACTACAATATTACATGCTGTGTAGATGAACGACCGTGTGTTCTTTTAATTGATGAATCCCTGTTATTTCTATTTCATTGAATCTCTGTCCATATGATGCAGGCCTTATTTCACCCGTAATTCCGTTATTTATTTTTTTTCGCACCGCGTTCGAAGATTAATAATATACATATTTTTTATTTCTCTTTGAAATGTTGCACTAGCAAGTATTTTGAGGAGGAAGACCAAAATTGATCAAAATCAACCAACCTCTCCCAAAAGAAATGACTGCGTTCAGCAGAAGAAACAGGGTACCTATCGTGGAACATGTTGGAATTCCGATCGGAATTATTCTATTTTCCCTAGAAAACACAATAGACATCATCTTAGGCCGGTATTCATAGTCAGTTCTTATATTGAAGACCGTCTTAAGTTCAGTCTTGAGATGTCACGAACCAATCAGAGGGCTGTATTAGCATCTTAAGACATTACTTAAGACGGTCTTGAAATAAGATTTGACTATGAATACCGGCCTTAGCCCGGATCCTTATCCAGACAACAGCGCTTTGATGACAGACACAGAGCGCTGATTGGTGAAAAGTTGGTTGTGGAGATAAAATTTACCTCCATCTCCCGTTTTTCACCAATTAGCGTTCGGTGTCAAAGCGTTGTTGCCCGTATGAAGATCCGGGCTTAAGCTGCCATTACATGGGAGCATCAAGCGTCAAGCATCTGCGCAGAACTTATTGCGCACGATTCTGAAACTTCTAATTCCAGCTTCTTAACGCAAAATAGTAAATTAAGAAAGGTTATGTTTTTATATACACTACTATCCTAACATACAATACTTAAAATTTACATTTGTTTACATTATATAATGTAATCTACAAGATTTCTCTATCAGTAGTGTAATTGAATCCAATGCATTTCAGTAAAATTATTCAATATGTCACTGCGCATGCTCTGACGCTCGACGCTTTCATGTAAAGACACCTTAAGGAATAGTCGAATAATTCCAAAATCTAGGAAATAATTGAAAAATTCCGATCGAAATCCATTCCGATTTGTTTCGTGATAGGTGCCCTGATCAGCAAGCACTCAGTGATTTTTTAACATGATTGGTTCGTACATCTATATCCGGCGAAGAAGTAAAAGAACCAATCACATTAAAGAATCAATAAGCACTTACCGATCAGTTTGCTCTGCTTAACGCAGTCGATGGCTGCGTTCAGCAGAACGTTTGTTTTGCAACTGTTGGAAGTTTCTTTCGCGCTAATTGGATCATACTTTTAGATCTAGAAGAATGGTCCTATCTCAGCAGACAATCATAAAACGGTTGCAAAACTGTTGAGTCTGCTGAACGCAGCCATTGGTCCAGTTCAAAACTATGCATGCTTGCCGAGCGAATGAGCATGATTGGTTCTTATCAGTGGATCCAACCAATCATGTTTAATTGCTCAGCGAGCAGACTTAGCCGCTTTGTCGACTTGAACGCGTCCATTGTTTTAAATCGCATGCACGTACGTAGTTGTATTATTTTTAACTGAAAGTTACTAGAAATTGTTTAGTGCGTTCGCTGTGCTCTCTGCGACTGAGTTGCAGTTTCTTTGATATATTTGTATAAAACAAGCAATAATAAAATCTTATTTTTTAAAATTTGTTTTATATAATCACCCGGTATATTGTATTGTATATTATTCATTTTATTATCTTTTTCATTTTTGTTTTGGTTTGTATGTCTTATACCTATCTACGCTGAAAAAAAATTTTTGGTTGAGAATGAACCAATCAGAAGATTCTGGTTAAATCATATGAATCAGAATTCTGGTTATCTCAACCGAAATTATAATAGATTCAACTTTAGAAAATTCTAATTTCCAACTAGAATTCTAATTACTGAAACCAGATGTAGTAACTAAACCCTTCCAATTGTATCTCTCGACTCAATTTAGAATTCCTCGTATAATGCTACAAAACGGAGGAAAATATCGTAAATGGCAGATTCAGTCCTCGTGCATCTCGCAGAATTATTTTCACAATGTGTCATATCCAATGCCAACGACCGCCTCCGCGTGTTTCACGCACACACACATGTACCACCTACGGTTATACCACGCATTATATACACGCGCCTGTCTACAAATTCTCACGTATACGCGGATATATACGTAACGTTTTAGTACAGGATTGATGCGCGCGCGCGTGCATATATTTATACACATACAAATGATACACACATCGATCGATGGTAAATGATAACGCGAGTATAATATGCGATAATATACACATTCGATAAATGTAGAATGATCCTCCTTATCTAAAATTTAATCGAATGGCGCGTGTTATCTCGTTAGTCTTGCCTAATTTCAAAATTACTATCCCGTTTAACGCATCGAGATTCTACCCCAAGACAAGATTTATCCAAAATTCTCACAAAAATTAAATCTTCATTATCCATATGCATCTATTTCTATAGTGTAATTCGTTATAATTTGTTCTGAAATAATAAATGCTCGAAAGCAGTCAATATTTGGAATGTTTTTTAAGATCGTTTTTCTCGTGAGCAATATTATCACGAAACAATCACGCCTATTAATAAACAGTCTATATACATACATATATAAATACATACATTTTCCTAAACCAGTTCAATGCCGCTGCTCGCGATTCAAGTATACATATCTACGCGAGCAGTTATTTTCATTCACGAGCCACAAAGTGGATTCTTGTGGAGTTGACGTATTAAATGAAGACTCCTCTCTTCTGTCTAATTCTCGACAACCACCTGATACATAATTAACGCCATTAAAAACATACATCACCGAGTACAGGACGATTATAACGAATTTTGGTCGACTTAATTGCCAATATGTTATACGGGAAACAGGTTGTGTATGGTACGCGACCGAACGATACACGCGATGATCGCGAGATCGTGACACCGAGTAGATGGGCGTTTGAGTTTAGCTGGAATCAACATCGGAATTAAGTTCTTCGGCGAAGTGAGGCAAGTTCCATCCGTTTAGTCATAGGCGAGTTATCTCTACGGGTGAAACAATAGCACCAGTCACGCTTTCCTTATATCAAGAAACAAGGAAATCTATCTAAAAGTGAATTTGCAATCACTCGAACTACACTGGATTAACTACTACTGGATTAGTACACATTAAAGGCTGCTTAAATATAATATGTATGTATGTATGTTCCAAAAGTTTCCGAACTTTCTTCGTACGAACAGCATTAATAGCGTTATTTATATAAATAAGATTGTGTGTGCATTATTTTCGTTGAAGTTTCGTTTACAAATTTTGTAAGTTGAATTAAGGTCTCTCCAACAGTTATTTTATTACAAGTATATAACCGACGATACCTTTATGATACTCGAAAAATCACAATGGAGCAAAAAGCAAATATCAAATTATAAAACAAGATTATTAATGGAAATTATTACTTGGATATTATAAAACGTTTGCTGGCAGAAATTGATTGAGTTCAATACCGAATGCAAGACAACTAATCGCTTCTGCATGCATAACAATACTCCGGTTCATAAGTGCTTGTTTCGAAATCAGTTCTAGTCTTTGATCATTTCCCACATTCACCAGATTTGGCATTACATGACTATTTTTTCTTCCCGAAATTAAAAATGAAGCTAAAGTAAGAATAATTCGACCTTACTTAGGATATTCAAATGGTTTCGACCAAGGCCATTTTGATCATTTCAAAGGAAAACTTTCAGCAGAGTTTTCTAAAACTATACGACCGTTGCAAATATTTTTCGGAAAGGACATACTTTGAATAATTATAAATAAAAATTTATAATTATTACTTTAGAGTGAGTTATAATGAAAGTTCGGAAACTTTTGGTTCGGAAAGAGCCGTGTATATCTAAATGCAGTGGCATAATTCAATCAACTTTAACAATAAAATAATGTATGTATATTCTCCAGGGTTGGCAAAAACCCAGTTTTTTTCCAGAAAAACCCATATTTAGGGGGTTTTTGTGGGTTTGCGTTCTAGGACTTTAATACAGCCATCTATTGTTTTAAAATCGTAGTATCTGTTCGACAAAAATATAATCTCAAAAAGTCATCCAACAGATACTATCAGGATTTAGGACTAACATTTTATTAATATCATTTATGTTAAGCAATCATAGCAGATTTCCGATTAATTTATATTATAGATAAAAAAACTAGCTAAAAACTAGTTTAATTCTTAATGTATGTTGCAATAAATTATAGTTTATTTTTAAAGATCCAATAAACGTTGCTCGTGTCTTTTGGCCTTTCTAATTTTTACTTAGCAATCTCGAGCTAGATATTTTACACATTTCAACTTATTTGCACGCACGTCGTACAATGCGTTCTAATAACTTTCCATTTAAATTTCATCGTTATTATTTTGATTTATCAATACTTCGGTGATCATGAGGTTTTAACTTTGAAACGTTGGATTGATATTAATTGTAAACTTATTAGAGCCATATCGCGCAGGTACATTTTTTTAAATTATGTATTTCTAATGTTTTTCCATCACAGTTTTCTAATAATTTGTTTTACAACTTACAATTTAAACATCATAGGACGAATTAAAAATTAGATAAGGTACTATATTATTCAAAGAAAAAAAATTTTTAATTAGAAATATTTGATACACATAGATCAATACATTCTCTTAGTAGACAATTAATGTTTTTTTTCATCTCATTTATCAAACGTATTACCACAGTTCCTAAAAAAATTTTTAATTAGAAATATTTGATACACATAGATCAATACATTCTCTTAGTAGACAATTAATGTTTTTTTTTTCATCTCTTTTATCAAACGTATTACCTCGGTATGTTTTGAATAATTTGGTAAAACATTATTCGGTTTCTTTTGAAAACTTTCGAAAAAGACTGCTTTTTCTCAATCCAACAACGAAATAGTTAAACTCACTTGACAATAAGATGATATTAAAGATTTATCAATCTTATATAATTTTATTCGTAACATTAAATGTATTATGTTTAATCTGTGATATGATTTTATATAATTTTATTCGTAACGTTAAATGTTCAACCTGTGATATGACTTCATATTTTTAATATATTGTATCTTTCTTTCCAATGTTTAATTATAATTAAACTAACATAAATGAATTGAAATATATAAAAATAAAATATCTAGCTCGAGATTGCTAAGCAAAATTAATAGTTAGAAAGGTCAAAAAACACGAATATTTTTTTTTAATTTATTGAGTTTTTGTTTAAAATGTTTTGTGTTGTGTGAAGGTATATTAATATTATACAAAACAATGAGAGTGACTCCAAAAAAGGGATCTTTTTCGCCCGTTTTTGGGCCCTCAATGTTTGGACTTCCAAATGATACTCTACAATGAGATATTAATTACAAAGAAGTTTCAGGTTGAGGTGATAATTGTTATCATAGCTGGATGGGGTGTTACGTATATTACGTCCATGCAAAAATCCAATTTTTTTACATTCAAAGCGTCATTTAGCCAAATATTTCATGGGCAGGTAGAGCGGACTAAATTGAGTCAAAAAGTCCTCTACCATTTTGTAATTTTCGCAATAGTTAATAAGATATTAATTACTAAACATTACCGAAAATTGATCTTCAATAATTTTTTATTCAAATACTATCAATTTTACAGAAAAACTGCAAGAGACAAAATTTGTTTATTTTCTTTTCATATGTATTTTATAAAATGCCTAAATATCTCATTTTGTACGGAAAAAATTCCGGATTTTGTAAAACCTCCGAATCTCGCATTACTGCCAGACGTGCTCTTTTTTCCACATGCTCTTTTCCGGCTCTTGAATCCCATGTCTCCTCGAGTAATATGCGAGTAGAGGAAAAATAAAAACACTTTTCTTATGTAAATTCAAATTATCGATTGATTTGTAACTTGATCGATTATTGAGCCGTTATTGACAACATCTGATAATCTCGAGTGCTCGCGTATAATAGATACACGGCCCGGTCTCGGGAGTCAGTCTAATCGATTGATTTGACACTACTGTGTTTCCTGGTACATTTTATTATAAAAATATTTCAAACAAAGACCTCTCTGCGAAAGACATATCTATCATCGAAATTTAACTTCGAACGCAATTATTTCTCATTCCACCTTCTCTTAGCGAGAGAGGGGGGGGGAGTAGAGGGGGGAAATGGGGATGGGGGAGGGAGAGATCCAAGGAAACTGCATGACAATCGTTGATATTTTTGCTTATCGCTGAGTTTTTCGTAGAAAAGAAATCGGAGCGAGTTTCCTTTCCTGAACGTCCCCAGCTTCTCTCTCGCGTATTTTCACTCTCGATGCGATTTGTGAACAGAGCGTCAAAGTGCAACCAAGGCTATGTTCAGATTCTCACCCGAATGGCATTCAGGTATCACTTCATCCTTGTTATTTATCAAACATTAAACAAGGATGACATGACATCGAAGGAGTACCTGGGTGAGAATTCGACCATGCCCTAAAACGAGCATCTGTGGATGCTCTGCAGACTGCACGGAGGCGCGTTCCGTCGCGCCTCGTTGCACTTTTCTTCCTCCCCTCCCTTTTCCTTTACTCACCGGACTCGTCGACGCCGGCTGTGCCGAGCACGAGGAGGCACAATAGCAGCGACGCCAACGACGTAACACCGCCGCTCCAGAATAACATGGCGGTCGGGTGGACGCCGTGGACGAACGGACAGCCGTGCGAATGTGCACGTCGGCGAGAATCGTCGCCAACGCTCACCTTTCGCTCCTTCCTAATGGGCCGATAGTACTGATAGTAGTAGCCAAGCCCCCTTCCACCGCTACCCCACCTAACACACGCTTCCTGCGTCCACGTCGCCCTCACCCCTCTCGTATGGCGCGTCGACCACCCTTTATCCGGGGTACCCCCGCCCCGGTTTCCGCGATGCCGCTCTCACAAGTCTTCCATGGTTCGTGCATGCATCGCCGCGGAATATCTGCAGGAATCTTCGTGTACCGCTTTGCCCGTTCACTCGATCATTGCAATGCCGCGCACGAAAAAACGTGTGTCACGGCTCGTTGCAACGCGTCGTGGATCGGCGGGATTCTACCCGTGATTCATATACAGCGTATCGCACACGCTGCCACGCACAGCGTATCAGTGAAACGGTAATTGACAATCGGACGATGAGCGCTCGCTCCCTTGCGACGACGACGGTAACGACGACGACGACGACGGTGGCAGTGACAATTCACCTCTTCATCACTTCACCTCGTAACGGTGCGCTAGAAAGACTGACATCATGCGCAAGTCAGCGCGCGCCGCTCGTGATAGGTGTGCGCCGCGCGGGGATTGGAAACGGAATCGACAGGGATAGAGTAGGGATTTCTCTCCCGGCGCGCGGCCGGCGGCGACGTGTTCCGACTCCCGACTGAGATCAGTACATATTATGGCACCCTCTTGTCAATGCCAGGTGAAAGGGTAAGACCGTTCGTTGATCTCGGGCATCTCGGCCATGATGTGAGTACATACGTACTGGGTACTTGCATCCTGAGACTGCATGTTCAAATTCCCCGGGTGCTATTGATGTATTCTTCTAGATCTAAAATTCTGATTGGATAAGTTAAAAGAATACACCAATAATAGCAAGCGCTCACTCAACTGTTGAGTCGCTGAATGCGCCCACTATAGTATGCGTTACGTATACTATAACATATCCCTAGTTTTTCGTATGCGATACTTTTCAGAATAGGAGCCCTGGGTCTCTATTCTTGAAAAGTATCGCATACGTAAAACTAGGGAAATATTATAGCATATATTACGTGCACTATAGAATTTCCCTAGTTTGTCGTTTGCGATACTTTTCAAGAATAGGGCCCCAGATCTATACTTTAGAATCTGGGTATAACTGAAGAATCGCAGAAAGATAAATACACAAAATTTGTACATAAACAAGGTTCTAAATTTACTGCGCAGTGGAGATGAATCTGAAATTGAAGGTTTGAATTCCGAAGATGAGCTTGAAAATCAACCACCTACACAAAATGTTGAAAATATAAATGTCACTTCAGGGTACCGATCATGAAACTTAAATATAAATGGTTGAAAAGCAATATAAAAATAATATTATTAGAAAATTATTTTATAAAAATACTAAAAGATTTTGACAAAAAAATTTTTATCACTATAAATATATAATTATATTTATATTTGTTTGTAAATTAACCTATTTTGCGAAAAATCAATTTTTCCAACCAAGATGGTGCCATTTTAAACCGATATCTTTACAAAGAATCGTTTCTTTTTCAACAAGGTTAAAAGGACTTTTTCTTCGAATCGATATAATCTCTGCACTTCTGAATGCATCCATTATCTGTACTCGACGCCATTTTGGCTCCAAAGATACGTCACTTCAATTTTCCCATCGCGGTATTTTGTTATCTAGTGACTTTATCGCGCTCGTATGTCATATTTAGGCTACGTTCCACTTAACGCTCGCGAGCATTGTTTGTCCTTGTTTAACATTTGATAAACGACAAAGATGAAATGATTCCACGAGCGTTGTGAGCGTTAATTGGAACGCAGCCGTAATGGCACCCTCAGTGAGCGGTTGTAATACCCCGCACATCATTTTAGATTTCAAATACGTAGCAGATACATGAAATTTGAAATGTTGCTATATAGCAGATACATAGCAATACGTATCAATTATATACCAGATACATGTTTAATACCGATAAATGTCCGCCTATAGATATGTAATTTACTTATATATCAGATACATAAAATTTGCAATATTATAGCTATATAGCAGATTCGTACCAGTATGTATAAATCATGTATCAGATACGTATTTAATACCGACGAATTTGGGTGGGACCCGTTTGACCACGTTGCGATTGACCACCAGCCACTCATAGCGGTCGGTGTTTAGAATTTTTTTGTTGTACAAGCGCTGTGAGTGGCTGGTAGTCAATCGAAACGTGATCAAACGGATCCTACCCATGAATTTCCGTGCTATAGGTACGTAATTTACATTATATACTAAATACATTTAACAATATGTATTCTTTCCATATTAAATACATAAATTATGTATTTGATACATATTACTAATATTGCAAATACGTGTTCAAAATGTATTATGTACATATGTATTATATAAGCCATTTACAGGCCAAAGTGGATAATTCAAAGTGGATAATTATATATACTATATAAATAAATATGATTCTCCTTGAAATAGGAAGATAATTTTCGATATATTTTATCAATTTATCCTATCAATTGCAAATATTGTTTTATTGAAAAATACTTCTATTCAAATATAATTCCAAATATAAATTCAAGTATAATTTATAAGAATTTGTACTGTTTCCTCTTCTGACGTCACAATTTGAGACAGTAGTGAATGAACAGGAACTTTAAATCATTTTAAAACAGATTTATATATTTATCAGAATTTGAATGAAAATCTAGAATAAAATAATATATTGCCCTCATCAATTTTATACTTAAGATTGTTATCACAATGTAATATTAAAATTAAAATATATTATATATCATATTTTATCATGTTATTTATTAAAAAACAAAAATTTTATGGTGTACCTTAGATAGATAGATACTGCAAAAATTGCTATTTAATAATATTAACATATAAATAAATTAGATTTTTTTAATTTGTACGATAAATAATAATTTAATTATTAAATATCAATTTGCTTTGCCTTGATGATATATATTATCAACTAGATCCATTTTTGATTGGATACCCATAAGCTCAATATCTACTCCTTGTAACGCCCAATTATGTTCACAAATTTCCAACGCTTCCCATTCAGACTTGAAGGCTGCTTTTGGATCAGGTGGCATAGACATTGCAGCTCCTGATACTTGATCTTGTACTACTCTTGTAGTATCTGCAGCATTATTTTCACCAAGTACAAGTGTATAAATAGACCTTAGTCCAAATACATTGAGGAAATACCACGAGGCAGAAGAAACCCATGCAGCATCCAGCGTAACTAATTCTATACCCCGTTGCAACATTGGCTTGAAACGTAGGGTTAATGGAAATGGCACTTTAGCTGGAATTAAAGCATTTATGTTAAATTATGTGTATATAATTTGATAATAGTTAAAAATTTAGTTAAAAGTCCAAAGTTTATTTGAAAAAAATTATACTTAATAGATTTACAGTAAATATAAGTGTTCAACAATATTTCAATGCTACATACTTGTTACAAATCCAGAGAACATCCAATTGATCCAACCACCTATTAGTACCATAGGCAAGACATTAGTCACATTTCCCTTCAGCATTTCAGTCATCATATTTGGATCAGTCATAGGATTTTGAGAGACAGGAGGACGCTTCTGAGTCTTAAAATAACCAGTCTCTTCGTTGTTGAAGAAATGTCTCCTAGTCATAAAACCTACTTTCGGTATGTACTGTCCATTCTCCCGGAGCAGCCTGGAGCGTATCATGACTTGACTGCAAAATATTTAATGTTATAAATAATTTCAAGCTTGAAATCTCCAAGTTAATCGACACATGTTTAAACGTTTACCTATCTTGCACTTGATGAAGCTCGACCTTCTTTTGCGAAGCAAGTAATATTGAAACATAGTGGCGGATTATACCGACTAGAAACGTGATCACTACTATAGGCAAGAATACCCAACCACGGATATTTGGATCCAGCAATAATTCTGCCATGTCAGCTATTTCTGCCGCGTAAATCCGTAATTCCTATTTTTGAGAACCAGCGAGGACGATAACAATGGATAACGAAAAACGGAATAATGTAGAACCAGAGAAAAGCCTGCAGGTGCGATTACATGTAGCGCGGTACGCGGTACAGTAACTAAAGGTACCATTACATGCAAGCGTCGAGCGTCGAGCATCTGCGCAGAAGATTACTGCTGATTACTGCGCAGAAGTTTGAATCTCCAGACTCCTGTATAATAATCTGTACAGCTTCTTGATGCAAAATGATAAATTATGAGAGGTTATGTTCTGATATACATTACTATCCTAACATATAATGCTGAAAATATATATTTATTTACATTATATATAGTGGGTGCATTTAGTACTACAATCTCAATGAGCGCTCAGTGAGCGCTTGCATTTTATTGGCATATTCCGTTAGAACTAAAAATATAGACCAAACCAAGAAGACTAGAACCAGGAGAGTCAACTCGCGTGGTGGGGGTGAGTCAAAAAGCGTCACCCGCTGCTTACCCCCAACCCCTGTTGAGGACGATGCTCAGTAGCTAGGGTAAAGGAATTTTAGCTTCTATTGTTTTGATTGGTCAAATTTCAATCTTTCAATCTTCAATCTCAATCTTCAATGCTTAGTCTGATTCTGGCCTAAGTTGGAAGCCTGTAAAGTTACTAGGCTGACTAAGTTAACCGAAGCTTGGTGACAATGGCCCTAAGAAAGCATTTTCGCCTTTTAGTAGCTTGAAAATAAACAATTAGAGCGAAAAAGCTATCTGTCTTTCTCGTTATTTCATTTGCTCGCGCCGAAGGCGAAAAGGATAGTCTGCTGTTCAGTATTTCAGTGGGTGCATTCAGTGCTACGACCGCTCACTGAGCGCTTGCATCTTATTGGTATATTCCGTTAGAACTAAAAATATAGACCAAACAGAACAAGAGCTCACTGAGCGCTCAGTGAACGGTCGTGGTACTGAATGCACCCAGTGTAAACTACGGCCGGGATTCATAGTCGAGTCTTTTTTCTAGACCGTCTTTAGTAACGT
>NW_017257381.1:490717-507725 GCF_001594055.1 Mycetomoellerius zeteki | reverse complement strand
GACCGGTATTCATAGTCGATTCTTATTTCAAGACCGTCTTAAGTAACGTCTTAAGACACTAATGCGGCCCTCTGATTGGTTCGTGACACCTCAAGGCTGAACTTACGACGATCTTGAATATAAGATCTGACTATGAATACCGGCCTACAAGTTACCACTATTATGCGGAGTCTACAATAAAAGTCGTAGCAGTTGTAAGGTCTTAAGTCGTAGAAAATTGACCAATCACAGTCGAATATGAGAAGAATAATCAACTGTGATTGGTCAATTTTCTACGACTTAAGACCTTACGACCGCTACGACTTTTATTGTAGACCCCGCATTAGTGTATCTCGTACATTAAATTCAATTTCAGTAAAATTATTAAACATCACTGCGCATGCTCTGACGCTCGACGCTTGACGCTGCCATGTAAAGGCACCTGAAGGGTGCCGTCACATGCGGCGTAAAGCTGGTTCTACAATACATTAGTTGCATCGCAGTGTCGCAAACGTTGCGGTCCAATCAACGTCAGGCTAGCTCGACTCTGATTGGACTGCAACGCTTGCGACGTTGCGATGTGACTAATGTAGAACCAGCTTAACCTGCGTAAAGCTGGTTCTACATTAGTCGCATCGCAGCGTCCCCAAGTGTTGCGGTCCAATCGAGTTAGATTGAAGCCTGATTTATAATGGTCGTAACCGTTAACTTATGCCGGCGCCGGTAAAGTTCAACCATAGGATTGCAATGCTTCCATTCATATTAATACGGCAAGTTAATACGAACGAAAGCATTGAAATCCTATGGTTGAACTTTACCGGCACCGGCATAAGTTAACGGTTAGGGCTATTATAAATCAGGCTTTACATAGCGCGGAAACACGGAAACGCGCAACCAGTAATCGGTAAAACGTGGAATCATAATAGCGGATCGCTTCTGATTGGTTACGCGTTTCCGCGCTCATGTAATGGCACCCTAAGCGTAATTTACGCCGACTAATCATTTTGTTTCACTTGAACATCAATTTCTGCCTAGTTACTTTATGCTTTTTATGCTATATTGTCGTTACACCAAACACATTGCCAGTATATTTATACATATGAAAGATGGCAGTCTTACGTCTTACTGCTTACTGGGGTGCGTTCAGAATGGTCGCGTTCAGCAGACTCAACTGTTGTGGAGCGGATCCATGTGTGCTCGCTGCTATTGGTGTATTCTTTTAGATCATCCAATAGCAGCGAGAAATCACCGATCCGCTCCGCAACAGTTGAGTCTTCTGAACGCGACTAATGAAAATTTTTCATTCGGTCAAGGGTGTCCATGGATAATGTGACGTCACACGCTTGGACATTTTCATCCAGAACGAACAGTTTTACTATCTGTATGTACCAAGTAAGTCAGCATAACGCAAGTGGCCGAATTTATACAAATTTGTGATTAATATAATGGCATCATTTAATTGTTCAGATTATTATTATTTATTATTATTATTTTTATATTATTGATATTAATTCAGATTATTACAGGAAAGCCCTCTATTATGAGATAAGCGCTTAATATGAGATAGCGGTGTTTCTGCTAAACTAATAAACGCTATATATCTATTGGTTCCACCATGAATTTATTGCTCTTGGATTGAAAACTATTTAGTAGAAAATTCAATATTAGATCATGCCTGTAGTCGTAAAAAAAGATTTTATAATTTGGATGTTTTCAAGTTTCATAGAGATGAGCCTTTAAACCTTGTTTATTATTTAATAAGTAAATATTTGGCAACAAATTCTTCATGTAGTGATAGAGTAAGGTCGTACTAATATAAAAATGCAGGATATGTTGAATTGCTTAATTACAGAAGCCCTTTTTATACTGCCGAAAATTTGCTCAGGATTGACGGTCTTTAATAGTATCTCGTCGGTGGTCACACCAGTTTAACTATGGGGTTGCGCACAATAACAGGAATAAGGAATTAGTAATAAGGAATAATGATTTCAACCTATCAGAAACCATGTATTCCGATGTAATCGATTTCTGATAGGTTAAAATCGTTATTCTTTATCCCTAATTCGTTATTCCTTCTATTGTGCGTAGAGCCTATATAAAAAGTCTGTTCGCGTCGCAAGCTCCAACATGCTCCTAGCCGCTGTAGAGTCCTATATATGAGAGACATTCATCCCCACTACCACCTCTAGCATATGTTTAGCACCGTCATATTTAACCCACTCCAGTAGTTGATCATTTCCATCAAACTTCATAATGGAGTTGTAAACACACTCCGTCAGGACGGGGGTTAAGTAGTTTAACAACTAAAACACAAAAAGAAAAAACAATATAAATCAAATTTTATAACAATAAACAGTTTTTGACAGGTTGAAATTGTGTAATTTCTATCGCTATCGCTCACATTGTGTCTGGTGCTTTACGCAAGAGTCTGTGCTGCGGCCATTATACTAGGGCTGCGTTTGATTTGCACGCTCACACGCTGTAAGCGCTCATGCTTATAAGCGCTGTTTTTTGGTGTTCAATTTGGTTTGTCAGTGCTCACATTAAATAAGTGAAGTCGTTCAATTTGGCTATTATAAACGTTAAGCTTAGACATGTAATTGATAATTGATCATAAGTGATTCGCTTCTTATATACTGAAAATAAAAATTTACGAAATTTTAATAAATATTTGTTTAAAATAGTATCAATGAGATATTTGCCAATAGCGAATAAAAATTTATTCAATAAAAAGTAATACTTTGATTTAAGTATTATTTCTTAAAATAAATATTTATTTACTGCAAGCAAATGTCCCATTAGTACTATTTAAACAAATATTACAATTTTGTAAACTTTTTTCAATGTAACCTTTTTTGTCTTATAACCTCTTGTTTCCTTCTACCAAAGGTGCATTCATGTCGTGGTACTTCATCGGGAGTTAAAGATATTATGAGTATATTCCCAATCTGTGCATTTTCTAAATCAACTAGAACTTTATCTGAATTGATGTTATCTTTGTATGAGTAAATTCTTTTTCCTATTTTCTTAAAGAAAATTTAAGTATCCAATTCCTTGTTGGTGAACAAAGTCCTTTTTTTATTAGCACAAAATTGGAAAACGTTTGTAGACGTCGTATACAAGTATATTACGAAAGCATTAAAATATACACGCAATCCGACACATTTGTTAAATATTTCTCTAATCATGAAAAAACATGCATAGATCTAACCTATTAAGGTTAGGATCGAACATTACTCACGTTTATTTTGGCCAATAAGCGCTTATTTGCGCTCACGCTTTTGCTACCCTACCTCGATGAAATAGGCTGCGGTCCACTTGCTTCTTTCAAATGCTCTGAACGCTACGCTCTAAACGCTACGCTCTAAACGCTACGCTCTAAACGCTACGCTCCGATTGGTCCATTACTGTCCCGAATGCTACAATTGCTACGTGACGCTCCAGCCAACCCACCTCCCGAGGTGAGGTAGTTGGAGCGAAGTGGGAGAGAAAACGATGACGTATTGGCTGCGTTCAGCAGACTCAACAGTTTTGCAACCGTTTTATGATTGTCTGCTGAGATAGGACCATTCTTCTAGATCTAAAAGTATGATTCAATTAGCGCGAAGGAAACTTCCAACAGTTGCAAAACAAACGTTCTGCTGAACGCAGCCATTGATGCCGTAATCAGGGTTGCTGGGAGCGTTCCGAAGCATCAAATGGACCAGTCATGTTAGTGCTACAAATGCTCCGTAGCGTTTGAAGCGCTAAGTGGACCGCAGCCATAAGCATTTGTGAGCACGAATATGACGTCACGGATGATATCATGAACGCATCTCTGAGCGCTTACACCGCCAAAGCGAACAACATGAACAATGCTTATAAGCGCTTAGAGCGTGTAAGCGTTGCAAACCGAATGCAGCCTAGGTGTATCCAGAAGCACAACCGGTCACTGGCTACGTTTATACCGTATGCTTAGTCCGCGGCCTATACAATAGATGTCCTTGTTTATCCTGTAAGTTAAACAAAGACATCTATCGTATAGGTCGCGGACTAAGCGTACGGTGTAAACGTAGCCACTGAACGCTCAGTCAGCCCTTGTTCCTATTTGGTCTATATTTTTAGATCTTATGGAATATGCCAATCAGATGCAAGAGCTCCCTGAGCGCTAATGGCTGCGTTCAGCAGACTCAACAGTTTTGCAACCGTTTTATGATTGTCTGCTGAGATAGGACCATTCTTCTAGATCTAAAAATATGATCCAATTAGCGCGAAGGAAACTTCCAACAGTTGCAAAATAAACGTTCTGCTGACCGCAGCCAATCATAAAACGGTTGCAAAACTGTTGAGTCTGCTGAATGCAGTCAATATCCGTAATAGTCAGGCCTTATATTTAAGGCTTCCTTAAATTTATCTTCAAACGCTCTACGAATTATTTCATTGACTACTGAGCATCTATAAAAGATAAATTTAAGGAAGCCTTAAGTACAAGGTCTGACTATACAGGTATTAGTGAGCGGTCGTGCTTCTGGATGTACCCACTGTGACACAACCATAATTAGGCATTGAAAAGAGAGAAGACAAAGATGCCGAGTGCAAAAAGTGCGAGTAATGCGAACAGGCCTAATATGCAAGTGAACTACTCCTCTGAAATAGTAGTGCTGAGTGAACAGGAGTCTTAATTACAATAATTATGATAATTATTTACTGATTAACCTTTAACCGTGTTAAGTGGACTTTCGACATTCCATTCTTGAGTATATATCAGTACGGCGGTGTTCCTCGCACGGCATATTTTTCCTAATTTTTTCCAGTAGTGCAAGATCAATTTCTCCCATAGCTATACCCGTTTTATCTGCACATTGTGCTACAATAGCACCCCAAGGATCCACAATCTGAAAATGAACGGATTCTGCTTTTAATTATAGTGAACAATTTTTTAATCTTATTGAGAAAAAATAACTATATACACAATTATTTACCATGGCATGACCCCAGCTCACTCTTTTTTTGTTGTGCGCGCCAGTTTGTGCTGCAGCTATGACATAACACTGATTTTCTATGGCTCGTGCTCGCAGCATCACTTCCCAGTGTGCAGCGCCAGTTTCATATGTGAATGCTGATGGATACGTGAGAATCTGCGCTCCCATATTCCGCAATGTTAGCGATAACTCAGGAAATCGCATGTCGTAACACTATCATTGTTAAGGTGTGTTTTGCCATATATTTATAATTTATATACAAGGGTTCGATTGTATATCTTGAAATGAGATGAAAATTACGAAAGTGAACAAATTCACTAGAATACTTATATTGGTTGCGTTCAGCAGAGAAAATTAATCAGTTAGCGCTTAAGTGATTCTTTAATACGATTAATTCTTTCCTTTAGTACTTCGCTAAATTTAAGTGTAGGAACCAATCGTATTAAAGAATCACTAAGCGCTGATTAATTTTCTCTGCTTAACGCAACCAATTTCATTGGTCAACATCTAGTGAATTTACTTACTTTTGTAATTTTCATCCTATTTCAAGATGCACAATCAACCCCAGGGTGTCTCATTTTAATCAACCATCTTCCAACATTTTCTTTGTTTTTAGCTTTACAAAAAATGTTTCAAACAAAAAGTTCTGACTTAATAGGGGCATGATAAAATTATTTGAAAAAAATCAATTTTTTAAGACCATATGAAAGTTATTGTCATTTTTAAAAATGAGATGACATGACTGTTAATTTTAATTAAGGATACAATACTAAGCGCGAGCTTGCCGATTGGTGTGGGTACAGGTGGCACAATTTCAATTCCTTTATGCACATAGTCCGATTCCATCAGGCGTACTCCGGTATCCTTATTATCCATGTCAAACAAGTGTAACTTTCTATATGCAGCAATTAGTTCCCCTTCATTATTTATTAATATATGCGTATTGTAAATCTTTTCCACGTTATCTGACTGAAATGATGAATGTCTTTATTATATCATTGAAGAAATAATTATTTTGTCTTTTATATATTTAAGTGAATTAATGTAAAATAGAAATTAAAATATTTACAGCTTCGTGAATTCCACCTAAGGATAACCAGATATTATTCTTAATAGCAATCTCTTTATAAGACGTCACTGTAAGTCCAGTCAAAGGTTCAGCCATGGTGACAATATCCTTTTTATTATCTGCCAAATAATCGCAAGCTTCAGGAAAAAATGCTATCTGCAAAATATATAAATTAGAAGAATAAAATTATTGTTATACAATTTAGGATATAAAAAACTATTTGTTGTAAAGTACATACTGTGGCTGATCTGCGTTTGGCCTCAGCTGTTAATTCGCTCACAACCTCCAGATTTTTCATTTTGTCAGCTATTGATCGCATTTGGCATACTGCAATTAGTGGATGTATCATTGTGTTGATGTAACGTTTCGTCGATTGTATGCTAAAATGCAATAACTTAGTTATCTTATAAACATAATAGATGCATTCAAAACAACCGCTCAATGAGCGGATCTTGTCCTCAGTTGTTCTGAATGTACCCAATAACAAATAAAAATAATTTTAATATAACGAAAAGAGCAATTTTTTTTTAGTGATAAATAGTTTGCGAACAAACGAATAAAATGAACGAATCTTTTACGTGAAATAGATGACTAGTTCACAATTCTTAAACGAAGCATGTCATATTGAACTACTTTATCGACAAGCGACAACTGCCAAACTACAAGTTCCTGGCGAACATAAGTAAACACGCGGTGAAAATGTCATCCAACTTTTTTTATTTTGTACAATATCTAAACATAAGTACTTTTTTTTAAATAAAAATAGTTGGTTGCGCACTTTTTTGCAACAATTCATCGTCAAAAGGCTAGATCATGAAGAATGGAGACCAGCGCCCCAGTGATTACGATCAGCAGACTCAACCATGGTGAAAAGAATATAAAGTGAAAGGACTACCGCTTGAGTGCCTACCCATGCAGCAGAAGAGCGTATGCCTAAAGGTGCATTCACATTCAAGCGTCAATCAGCGGAAGCAGCAACCAATCAGCTGGGCGATACGGGAATTGGTGTAAAAAATATTTTTTACTCTACTGTAAAAATAGCTTCGTTGATTGGTTGCTGTTTCCGCCGCTTCATGCTAGACGCTAACATGTGAATGCACCTTAATTCACACTGGACGCAGCAAATGTCAAAAGCAGCGGAGCGGCAACCATCGAGGCGATATTTTTTACACCACTGTAAATATCACCTCACTGATTGGTTGCTGCTCCGCTGCTTGATGCTTGACGCTTGCATGTGAATGCACCTTTACTGCTGCTAGCAAAGCAACTCTGTTCTCTTCATCTCTTGTCGACCATTGTCAACTCAACAATCATTATCTCTTAGTTGATTTGTCAGCGACATTTCATCTGCTGTGTCAAACTGCATAGATTTCTTGTGACTGCGAGGGCAAGTTAATTACATCGAAATGCTTAATCACGTGTTGCGACCGATCACTCGTAACTTTATCAGAAGCGGTGAGATTTTCCTTATTTTAGAGCCATTCGTGCTAATCAGCTCTATATCTTACATAATGTCCGCTATTATGTATGAATGTTGCTAAATGTTATTCCGTGTAAACTCGTGGTAATAATAAATAATATAAAAATCCTTTGCGCTCGTCCCTCTCTGTAATGATAAATTCTTTAATTAATATTTTCTGTCAATTACTTTAGACTTGTGAATTTAAGAAAGTAATTAATTGTGAATTATAAGGAAATGCTATTGTAAAATAAAATTACAAACTCGTGTAATTTATCAAAAAATATATTCTTTACCCTAACATTAGACTTTATGGTTTCTGATTTTCCGTGATATAACTTCGACTTAATGTAATATCGTCAGAATATTTAACACTAGCATTTTGTCTAAAGCAAGAATTGTTTCAAATTGATATAAGAAACTTTTTATTTGAATTAAGATTGTCATTAGGTCTGTTGCGTTGCACTTTTTGCAATCAGCATCTTTGCTTCCTCTCTTTTTAATGCCTAAATATATCTATCATTTTATGTTCAAAAATTTTGGAGGATTTCAAGCAACACGAACAGACCTAATATCGGAATTGAAAAATTATATTAAATTAAAATTGGAATTATCTTTGCAAAAATATATAAATCAGAAATAATCTATAAATGCATGTAAGTTGAAAGAGTAAGAGAGATAATATTTCATCTGAACATATAATTTTTCATTGTAAAGGCAGTCGTTCCTCCAGTTCAAAAGCCATGGATGATATTAAATTGGCAACAGTAAATGACATACCTGGATCATGTGGACCATGGAAAACACATTATGACGCAAGACAGAAAGTTTACAATGCTCAATTAATTGCTGGTGTTGGTATACTAATTAGTACCATAGCTTACGTATGTATCAAATTTATGTTACCTCGGATAATGTTAACTGTATCAGATTATAAAATCTTATTCTTGTAATATATTAGATGTGTGTTTGAATAAGTTTCCGCCTTTTTCTAAGAGACGTCGTCAGTACGTCATGAGTACTATATGCATAGAATTCCAGTGGCAACTGTTGTATTTGAGAGTACTATACATAAGCTTTCATATTTAGTATATGACATTTGATGGACGTGCAAACAACATTATTGTCATTGCATTGAAAACGTTAATTTTTTTGCCAAGCAAACAGCATTTGTGGGAAGTTTTACTGCATTTAGTTTATTGTCAAGAAAAATGCAGCTGAAAGTTATCGTTTGCTTGTGTATGTAAGCATGCTCCATCCAAAAGAGTGATTTCAACGCTTTAGAAGTGATTTTGATAAAAGATAAAGAACGTGAAGGTGCACTGAAAAATTGAAAGATGAACAACTGGAAGCATTACTTGATGAAGATCCATGTCAAACGCTGAAAGAATTGTTAGAGGCATTAAATGTCAATTAATCAACTGTTAGCAAATGTTGAAAAGCAAAATTTCATTTAAAAAATGGCTGAAACTTATTCAAAAAAACATCTAATGTATCTCTTGATATATTACCTATGATAGAATTTTATATTTCTGTGTTATATGTATTAAATTTTATATTTTGTTGTATATTATAAGTTAGATGGATCATATCATTTATGTGTGTATGTATGTGTGTGTGTATATATATATAAAATCCTGCATTTTATTTTCAGATAAAAATATCAGGCGTTATCTTCTTTAACTTTAGCCCACCAGAGGAACCAATTGAAAACAAATAAACATTCAAAATATAAAATTAGAGAAAAATAGATATGAAAGCAATCTGGCCATACTGCTGAGAATGTTATGTACTTTATTGTGCGAATGTAACACGCAATAACTTGTACTGTCCTCAATAAACAGTTTATATTTATAACTATATATATATATATTCAGGAAGTGATCTATTTCATGAAAATGTCTTACCAAAAACTGATACAATCTCATAAAAAGTGAAAGGCATATATTAAAATAAACCGCTTTTTATTATGTTGATTGTTATACAATTTTTCGTGATAAAAAATTATAACATCATATGAGGAGACTTCTAAAATGCATTGTGTTCAAAATTTCATTTTTTTAATTAAAGAGATGGCATAGTGTTCAGTGTTGAGAGACTCATATTTTAAGCTACTCTACGATGTTCTGAAAGCATTTCTACCAGGGTTTGAAAAAAACCCTGTGGAAAAATGTGTAAAGCCCAAGACAATGCAAGGGAATAGCGATAGCGATAGGAATAACACGATTTCAGCCTATCAGAAACTGTGTATTCCGATATATCCGATTTCTGGTAGGTTGAAATCATGCTATTCCTATCGCTATCGTTTATTCCCTGAATTCCCTCGTATTGTATCTTGGGCTTAACCTATCAATCAAGTGGAACCAAGATGGCGGATGACAAACCTACATATCTAATGCCTTTAGTATTAGCATCTTAAGACCAGGGTTGGGTAAGTTAACTTTTTTTTTTAACTAAATTAAGTTAAACAGCTTTGAAAATTTAACTTCATTAAAATACAACAAGTTAATCCATAATGAAATTAATTGAACTAAAAGTTAAGTTAATAAAAAAAGTAATTGAAAAGTTAAAAGTTAAATTTGATTCGAACGGACAACCAAAAAAAAGAAAAAGAAAAAGTTTGACCATTTTATATAATTTTTTGTATTTTTCCGTTAAATTCCGAGTCTCGACATCGTCGATTCATATCGACATGAGTGTTCGTATTAATGATGGATAATAATTTTGGCATATTTGCAGTATGCACTTCGTAAACGATTTTTCGGTTACTTTCACGAAAGAGTGGCTCACTCATGCCTAGCGCCCAATTACTGGGGTATTGTGACTGAGAACTGTGTAAATGTCTGGAAATATTTTCTGTCGCGTTAATTTCGAGTTTTGAATACGTTTTATTTGCGGAAACAATAAACAGCACAAAATATTAAAGCTGTTGTAATCCGTTATGATTCAGAGCGCGCTCGAGCGCACTAGAATTCATGTATAATAACATTTTCACGAACGCATATCTTACGCACAGCGGAAAACAGTACATAGTATAAATTGGCCGAAAATGCTTTGGATTTCGACAGTTCACTTTGAATGCGCAGTTAACTTAGAGTTTTGCAATTCGGATCCCAGTTACTCTTCACTATGGATCGATTATTTTACTGTCAAGAAGTGAACGGTGCCCATTTTGAACAGTTATTGCAATAAATGCAATACATATTCAAGGTAAAAACAAATAAAATTTTTCAAACTTTGACATTGAATAACTCCCAAACGGGTCAATGTATCAACCTCTGCATTGAAACAAAAACTTTCTTTTTTTTATGCCCTTTCAAATGATATGCTACAATAGGGAGTCTTTCATTTGAAATTTTTAAGTTGGGCCACCTGGGGCACCCCTTTGGGGGGTGCTCTCCCAGACCCTCTTAAAAGAGTAACCTTTCAAAATGATCGAACACATATTTCGTGATTTTTCATAATTTTGAACCGTTTCCAAAATATAGGGATGGTAATAGACTTTATAGACACCCTGTATGTATGCACGCACGCACGCAGCTATATTACAACTATATAAATTTATAATTATTATTAAGGATGCATCGGATATCCGGGAAATATCAGGTATCCGGTTGAAATTTTTATATTGATTGCTTGCGCCATTAGTGCAGAATTTTATTCTTTTTAGTTGAATTTCTTGTACAGTTCATTTCTCTTTCCTCTTTTTATTTTCACGTTGGAAAGATAAACAAAATTATTATCGCTGCTCTTTTTTTGGAAGCCATGTTCCAGATATCCGGGGAAATATCCGGCATGATATCCAGAGAAGTATCGGGTATCCGGCCGGTATACTGGATATCCGACCAAATATCGTACATCTGAAAATAATGTGATGCCGAATATCCGATAATTTTAAGATCCAGTGCATCCCTAATTATTATATCAATAAATATTAGAATTCATAATGTGTTATATAGTGTGTAATAATAGTTAAACAGATTAATAATGAAGTGAAAATTACATTTTGATTTAATGAGATCGCGCTATTTCCGAGAAAAATTCTAAAATATTCTGTATGGTAAACTCGAGTGTTACATTGCTGTCTGGATAACAGCGTTGTATTAGTTCTTCAATGTTCCTATATTGCGCAATAAATTCATTTTGCATCTCGCGCCAAACAACCTGGAAATTAAGAATTTAGAAGTATATAGAAAGTAGATAAAGACGAGAAAATAATTTTCATGCTTTTAAGGACTGTTTGATGTTTATAAGGACTTGCAATTATCGTTAAATCATCGAAAGTGTAATACTCATCTCTCACATATTCTACTTACTTGTAACAAATTCTCCTCTTCACATAGATGCTTCTCAACTTTTCGATACAAATTCTCCAGACCTTTCTTAACTTCTCTCGCCGGATATTCCTTCACTACGCGTCGCAACTCTTGCTTGCTAAAGGCCATTTGATAACTGACTTCAGATTCTTTCACACCGGCGCCTACCTTGGCTTGTACGCCTTCGAAAAAAAGCTGAAAAATAAACATTCCTAAATAATATTCTTATAATTATAAAGGTATTGTATTTTTAAATGGCAATTTACATTAAGTTTTTCAAGAGGTCGTCCAAAATACTGCGTAACATAAGCGCGAAGTGCATCTTGATATTTTTGCTTGGCTTCCTTCCGCTCGTGGTCCAAAATCGAAATTTTTAGTTGTGAGAGGAGATCATAGAGATGATGAAAATTTTCTAAAAATAAGACATATTATATGTAATAATTATTAATAATTGAAATTAGATAAGTAATTTTATTATGCACTATACTTTCTAATTACCCATTTTTATGACTTCCTGAGGTGTCTTGTGATGTTCTCGACTGTGAATAACAATAGCCTCGAACATAGTGCTTACAAGCTTCGTGTACCATTTCTCAAGATCAACCTTTCTATCAGAGTTGCGGAAAATCTTCTCCGCGGTTCTCGCAAATGGTCCGAAGTTCTCTATATATGGTAATATACCACATTTGTGTCGACGATTAACTTTTGTATCACACAATATGGACTGTAATTGCGCTTGCATGAATTTGTCAAACGCTCGTTTTACGTGGATCAGAGAGGATGCAAATGTCATCGATAAAAACGAGCCGGTATCTTGAGCGGACATGACGTGCTGTGATAAACGCACTAATACGTACATGCACCAACTGTAAATAGTATACACACAAGTGCATAAAAACACACACATACGTACATATACATATATATATAAAACATATACATATATATATGTATATATAAACAAGAGTATATTAAAGAAATTATAATAATTGAAACTCGCTTATTAAAAACTCTGGATAATCTTAAATGCAGAAGTCCAGGGTTGCCACAGAAAACGAATTTTGAAATTCCTTACTTTTCAAGATTTCCTAAATCATATAGTGGAGAATTTTTCATCATCATCTCAGTCCTATTGCTCGTGGCCGAGCATGGTGACCTCTCTCATATGCCTGTGGTGTGCACGCTGGTTGTACACAGTCATATGGGACCTACAGTTTAACGTCGATTCGGAACGACCAAATTTTTATTAGAGAAGTGCTCTTGGCAAAGATACTCTCGGTGGTTTGCCATTGTCTTCGAGAGGAGATACGAGCGTATGAAAATATTTATGGTTCTGCCGGGAATCGAATCCGGGATCTCTAGCATAGCAGACCAGTGCGCTGTCTGCTCTGCCACGCTAGTTCTCAAAATTTTTCATGGCCAATATGAAATATATAATTTTAAATTTTATTAAGTGAAAATGAACTGAGAAATGTTCAATACAAAAAGTGAATTTTGTCATGTTAGTACCATTATATTAGTGTCTAATATTATTTTTGTGTAAATTTTAGCAATTTCTAGTTCAAGCAAACTGTGCACCGATTATTTGACAGTCTTGTAATACAGTCTTAGACTGAAGTAGGAGTAATATTACAAATTAAATAGAGCAATTTAATTAATATACTGAAATTTCAGATTCTTTTATATTTTTCATATCTTTTCCAGGTTTTCCCTGACTAATTTACATTTTCATAACTTTTCCAGATCTGTGGCAACCTTGGAAGTCATTGTTTTCAAAGACCAACTCACAAGCTGTCGATTTTATCCAGGAAACCGATAAAGTTGTTCAATTCTGTTTCCAATGATGGGAATATCGCGGCCATAGTCGCACGAACATCTTCGTTTACCTGACGCTCTAGTCGTTTGCTTGCCGTCGAAGTTACTGATCCAGGACTTGCTGCACCGTTGTTAAGGTTCTCTACTTCTTCCATCTCGCTACTCTGCACAAAGCAACAGACATTCATAGTCATAAGAAATTATAATAAAAATTTACCAATGTACTTACTTTGGAAGGCGAGAGAACAGAATCCAATTGAAGAAATGAGACACAAAAGCCTTGTTCGGCGAGACATACTGGTTGCATCTGCGAAAGTACACAATTGAGGACTGAATCTAAAAGATTTCCTTCGTCCATCGGAGTCCACATTTCACCACTCAGCAAACAGATAGGCGCCGGATTAAGCAAATCTTCACCCTTTTGACCACTAGACCTCGATGTATTTACTTAAAACGTACCTCTTTATTAATATATAATTTACGAGAATTATACAGGGTGGCTTTTAATTAATAACGTAAAGTGTTATAAGCTAATAACTCTAAAAATATTTGTCCTATCAAAAAGTTGTTCATGAGAAAGTTTCATATATTCGAGAGGCCTTTCTAACTACGTAAACAAAATTCCACCCCCGTCTCCTTTTGAAGAGGGAGGGGGGGATTAATTCAAAGTTTCAAAGGGGCCCCCTGTAAAATGTTACATATTTGGATTTTACGGGGAAAAACAAGTAAACTTTGTTTGAAATATTTCTTTGGAAAACGCTCCTATCAAAAGTTATGAACATTTAAACTTTTAGCCATTTTATTCATGATTGAACTCCATTGACACAAAGTTGTGTTCACGATACAATGAAAACGAAAATGACCTTGATGTTAACAAAAAGAAACATAAATACACACATTTATCGGGAAACGTAAATACAGATCTACTATGTATTTAGTTTTGAGCTAGTTTTCATGCTATCAAGTTCGAAAATCATGGCTCATTTTGACATGGAAGTTAATATGTTGTTAGTTCTGGGAGAATGTGAGAAAAATTACCGACGTGCAGCGCAATTATTTTTAGAACGTTATAATATTAAAAAATCGCATATGGCATTTCTTAAAATAAAAAATTTAAAAAATTAAACTAAAATTAAAAAAAAATAGAAAAACTATGAGTCTTATTTAATTTATCATTAATTTCAATGCACTCTACATTAAAGTTTAAATGTGTATAACTTTTGATAGGAGCATTTTCCAAAGAAATGCTTCAAACAAAGTTTACTTGTTCTTCCCCGTAGAATCCAAATATGTAACATTTTACAGGGGGTCCCATTTGAAACTTTGAATTAATCCCCCCCTCCCTCTTCAAGAGGAGACGGGAGTGGAATTTTGTTTACGTAGTTAGAAAGGTCCCTCGAATATATGAAACTTTCTCATGAACAACTTTTTGATAGGACAAATATTTTTAGAGTTATTAACTTGTAACACTTTACGAGAGCCACCCTGTACAGAAGAGTGTAAAATATGTAATTATAATCTATTAAGCATAGGTGTAGTCAAGTCCTGGTGGGGCCTGCCGGTGCCAGGATACTTTCCATAATTATTTAAAACTAATTTTTTATGTTTGTGTAATAAGACGATAAGAAGAAAAAGAAATATTAGATGTTTTCGCTGTTAAGAGAATGCTAGTGACCAAATTGTCGGGATTTTGCAGATCGATATAAATCTCCGAATTTACTGAACGGAATAAAAAATCTTTTTACAGAATTAAAGTAGACGCAAAATTTGGGAGTGCTGCAATTTTATAAGTTTTTTTAAAGTTTTTTAAATAAAAGTACGGTTTCAAGAATACTTCAATGTTATGGGGCATGAAAGGGGTTCAGGGAAACAAAAAAGTCTTATAAAATTTTGAGACATTCGCTGTAGTTTTCAAATAAAAAAATAAAACTTCTAAGCCAATGTGCGGTGACGCGCGGCGCGAATCCTATGAAACGTGATTGCATTTTTCTCTTTTTTTTTACTCGTTCGTTCCACATGTTACAGATTGATGTTTTGAAAATCTGGTAAACCTGTGTTCGAAGCACCGCCAGGGTACTTTTATTTTTAGGACTACACCACTGCTATTAAGGCTTTTAAATGCTCATCATTTCATTTATCATTTATTTATTAATTGAAATTCTACTGCAGAAAATCTATTACTCTACCTTGCAGACGTTTGCTAATGAGCTTATTTTTAGCTTCCTCGAAAAAACGCTTTAGATCTCTCTTGTACAATTTGCTCATAGTATCAGTATAGACTTTAGTTAACTGTACAAAGGCTTTATTGTCTAATGCTCTTAACAACTGCATCAATTCAGTATAAGGTACGAGTTCATGATGAATTCCTTGATGAGTCGGTAATATTAAATCCGTCATGGAAGTAGACGTATCTCCAATATCGTTACCCTAAAATTTAAAAATTAGAAATTGACAAAAATATTCTTATTATGATTTTATACCGGGTGTTTCAGATCACCCATAATACCACCCTTTTATCTTCGCAGGATAAGGTTCAATCGAAAAAGTGTTCAGGCAAAAGTTGTAGGGTTTCGAAAGATCTATTTCCTGGTGCTTTGAGTTTGACCTTGGGTGGCGTCGCCGAGGTCAGATCGAGGTCACGTCGATTTTTTTAAATGGAACATCTTATTTCTGATTCCAGAATCTAATAGCCGATGTCGAGAGCTTTCCAAAACACTATAATAAAGTTATTTTTTATTGAGTACTTTTCGAGTTAGAAGACTCGAAAGTTACAGTACCGTCGGCATTACACAAGGTATCCGACCGACGGCTAAAACCTCTTGAATGTTGTTCAGGATCATGTCCTGGATAACATTTGTCAAGATCAAAACCATTAATGATTGTATCTCTTATTTTCATTTTTACGTAAAAATGAATTTTTAGTGTAAAAATGAAAATAAGAGGAATAATCTCTTGGGTAGTGTTAATGCCGGAGATATCGTAACCCTTATAACTCAAAAAGTACTCAATGAAAATGAACTTAATTATAGTGTTTTGAAAAGCTCTCGAGATAAGCTACGAGAATATGCAATAAAAAGTGAGGCTTTCTATTTAATAAAATCGACGTGACCATGACCCGACCTTGGCAATGCCACCCAAGATCAAACCCTACAACTTTTGTCTGAACACTTTTTCGATTGGACCTTATCCTGTGAAGATAAAAGGGTGAGACGGGTGGTCTGAAACACCCGATATATATATTTTCTTAAATCATATTATATATATTTATAAATTTTTCTAATTTTTTAATATATGTATATATATGTATTTTGTTATATATTGGGTTGAAGGAAAAGTTCTGCGGTATTTTGGTAGTTCAAAATTATATATACAATATCTTCGTTAAAAATGATCAAAATTGAAATTTAAA
>NW_017257381.1:486218-490704 GCF_001594055.1 Mycetomoellerius zeteki | reverse complement strand
AATTTAAGCTTGAAATTCCTACTTTTGAATGTCGGTTACTATATTTTTCGAATTTATGTGAGTTTTGTAATTTTTATATATAGAAAACTACGAGCTGAAAAAAGGGGAAATTTTTCTTCTCATTTTGCGAATCTGTCACATGCCAAAAAAAATTTGAAAATTTTCGACTATCTATATCGTGAAAGTTTGGAGTTTTCCTTACATTATACTATTTGATAGAGCAACGTTTCAGCTTTAAGAATCTGTTTTTTAATTGCAGTACGATGATTTTTAATGGAGTTATGAACAATCAAAGTCAGAATGCTCCTTTTTATTTAATCCGCGTGTAACTTACAAGGGAAGTTTCACAACTGTCCGGAACCGATTTGATTCTCCATGAAATATGTTGCTAAACATGAAAATCTAAGAGAGATACGTATTTTTTTATACGTGCCCTAACTTATGTTTAAGGGGTGAAACACCCCTTTAAAAAAAATGGTATTTTTCTTTCAAGGCGAATATCGTCGAAAGTATAAAAGATAGAAAAAAATTTTTAGGAAAAACTTTAAGCTTTCACGCCAGATAGTTGAAAATTTCGCAACAAATATATTCTGTATATAATTTTGAGCTAACAAAATTCCGCAGAACTTTTTCTCCAACCCAATGTTATTTAAAAAAAAAAAGATAAAATATTGAAAACAATTATGAAATTACCAAGTGTATAAAAAGATTGTTTAAATGTCTAGCAACAATGACTGAGAATTTTGCTTTAAGTTTGTCCAATCGCCTTTTTTGTTCAGTAACAGCACTTAGTTTGTCTAAACCTGGTGGAAGAGGTGCTGTAATAGCTTTTAAGAGGGCTACACCAGCAAGGCCAAGCTCTTCTCTCTCGCCTGGAAGTTCTGCTTCATTCAAGGTACGTTGGTATGTTGCAGAAATATCTAATTGCAACTTGAAAAGAAAGAAAATTATATAGTCTCGTATTCTCAAACAAACCAAAATGGGGGATCTGATAGAAAATTCTGATTAAAAAATTATGCCATATCTTTTATAAATGTTTCTTTATCAAATTATTGTAAAGTTATTTTACATATTATATTATTTAAATCGTTGTAAATACAATGAAATCTATTACTTATTTTTAATACAAAAGTAAGGCTATCTAATATTACTGAATTATGAAAATATTATTTAGAAAATATTAAAAAATATATAAACAACATTGAAGTATCATTTTAAAGATCGCGTAAACAACGATTTATTAAAAAATAAAGTTTATTTAATGTAAATTTATCCCAGTGAGAAATGACAATGGAATCGACGTCGATTTGACGTCAACTCTTTTGCACCTCATTTGTGCTGCAGCTACATATTTGCACTCTATCAGACTACCATATATTGGATGCATTCAGTATTACAACCGCTCACTGAGCTCTTGCATCTAATTGGCATATTCCGTTAGAACTAAAAATATAGACCAAACAGAATAGGTGCATTCAATACCATGACCGCTCACTGAGCGCTCAGTGAGCTCTTGTATCTATTTGGTCTATATTTTTAATTCTAACGGAATATGCCAATAAGATGCAAGCGCTCAGTGAGCGGTTGTAGTACTGAATGCACCCATCGTCTTGTAGAAGAAATATTTTGCCATGAAACTCGTTTTGACTTATACTTTACGAAGCCTATTAAAGAACCAAATTTTGCAATTTCATTCCTAAAAACATTTTAATGAATAAAATAGTATGCTCCTTATTTACAGTGCAGATACTTGTCTTTATGTTAATATTTTATTTCTAAGAAGTAATATTACGTCATAAAATCTTTTTGGATTCTTTTTTTTATGATGATGGAAAGGCTCATACAGAATCGGATTTTGCAAATTTTTTTTGATTCTTGAAAATTTTTTAATAATAAAATTGTATGTAATAATGTACACCTGAACTGCACTATAGTACACATCAGGTGAGATATCAAAACTTTTATTTTGCCTTTAAAAAAAAATCGCTCTGTACGAGCCTTCAGGACCCTTTTCTAATTATTATACAAATATCACAATTAAAACGTGATTCATCCAGTATTTTAGCCGTAATTTGAGCACAAAGAAATTCGTCTTCAACTAGAAGTCTCCACAGTTTCTCTTTAATAAGGTGAAACATTGCGCATAATGACGGTAGCAATACTGGAAATAACCACTCAAATATGCACTTTCCTGCATATAATAGCACTGATTATACTGGAACAGCTAATCAAACGTTATCCAAATTCGCTTTCCTACCGCGTATCCACGAGAGTACTTCACCTTATTAATTCCATCACGGTGCGGATGTTCGCGCACAATCCTAGGTTGCGCACGTGGAGAATCGCTGTGTGCAAGTGAGTCGGATGCTCACTGAAATGAGAAAACAACATTTCTCGAGGAAACCCGAAGCCTGCCCCCGACTGTACCCGATCTATCCGAATATATCTATCTCGGTTGGCGCGCGGCTTATTCAATGTAAATGGAGCACGGAGAATTTTTTTGTATTTTTCTATGCAGTGGGTGGGCTTCGCGTCTCCCTGAGAAATGTTGCTATCTTATTTCAGTGAACATCCGACTCACTCGCATGCAGCGGTTTTCCGCGCGAGCCTTCAGGATTGTACCTGAACATCTGCACCCTAGTAGTAAGAAAATTAATTTCATAATTTTTAATTATATTTTGTTCTCCTTTACTTACAATTACTAGATTTAGTTTATCCAACAAAAGCCTGGCATTATTATTCGCTGTATGTATAGCTTGATTTTTTTGACCAACTCGAGCCATAACTTCTCTTATTCTTCCTAAAGCTTCATCATATGCCGCTAGTCGCGCTTCTACGATAGAAGCTTCAATTATTGCTGCATCTATACTATTCATCAGTTGCGTTACTCTCTGCTCTGATGCTAAGACTGAATGTACATTTTCCTAAGGAAGAATAGAAATAAACTATTAATATCGCGATATTAACTTGTATATTACTTTTGTGTATTATATGTATTACTTATATTTCTATGATCAGTTTTTTCTATAAAAGAAGTATTTATTTTACCCCATCAAGAATAGATAGATCTTTTGAGAGAGTTTCCATAAAAAGCTCAGCGTTGGAAACAGCATATTCACAATTTTCCATCATTTGTTTTAAGTCAGCAGCTTCCTTTTCAGTAATGGGTTGGTAATCTGAACTAATAGGTGATGCCAGAAGATCTAAAAATTATTATATTGTTAATTAAGTAGAAGAACCAATCATTTAAAAATTTTCTTGTGAATATAATTACATAAAAAAAAGTATTAGCAATCGCAAACTCATTAAATTGACCAATAAAGACATACCAGGTGTAAATGTGATACTATCACTTTCCTTCAATGCGGTTGGATCAATCAGCCAGTCTTTAGGAATATTTTTAAATTCTGGCCTCTGAGTTAAGCTACACGAATAAGTATATAAATTACTAATAAACGTGCGCCTTTCTTGTACAGTAGTGGATGACCATTTGTAAATTTTGTCAATATGCATCTCTATGTCCATTGAATCGTTTTTCACACCATCTATGATTTGTATATCGCTTAGAGGCCATGATTGTTTCTTTTTATAAACATTTTTATCATTCTTCTTCACTTGATACAATATAAGAGATCCTGGAGTATCTGTTGTCGTAGCCAGACACAGAAAACTCATCTTTTTCTTCTTGTAAGCTTTGCTAACATAGCATACGCTGAGTAATTTTTCATCGCTAAGAGTAAATACCTCCCTTTGCAAAGTATGTCGTATAGCAGCCATTGCTAGAACTTCATTAATCTACATAGTTTGCTATAACATTCTCTACTTATAATCTTCATTATTGCTTAAATATTGTTTGCTCGTATCCTCCATTTCGGACTAGCTCTAATTATTAACAACAGTAGAAATAATAGTAGAATATGGATTTAGAATTCTGTTCTCACCTCCGACTTTGATAAAATTAGGCTCATTCGACGTTTTTGCACGAAATAAAAGAATCTGTAAGAAAAAACATTAGGTCGGCCCCCCCGAACCGAAATATTAAGCGTTAAAGTTAACGACTATTCAGGCATATTCAGGTTAGGAAATCTGTCATATCGACGAGATGCAGCGCCATGTAGTACGAACATTGGGCGCATTCAAGTTGACAAAGCGGCTAGCCTGCTCGCCAAGCAAATGAACATAATTGGTTGTTACTTATAGATCCAACCAGTCATATTCAATCGCTCGGTAAGCATGCCTAGCCGCTTTGCCGTCTTGAACTCGCCCATTAGGGCCATGGTACACAAAAAAACTTAAGCGGTAAAACGTAAGCAGTAGCGAATCCAACATGTTGATTTCCTTACTGCTTACGTCTTACTACCTTAAGTTTTTTATGTGCCAGAGCCCTCATGCGTGGTCTACAATGGGCAGTAGCAGTAGTGGATTAAGAAGTTGGCGTAGAAATCAACCAATCATAATCGAATGTGAGGAGAATAATCAACCATGA